>NC_041381.1:274353055-274517405 GCF_002162155.2 Triticum dicoccoides
GAAAAGAAAACCCCCTAGCTTTTCACATTCGCCTGACGCGTGGAAGATGGTCATTATGGGGCATAGAAGCCGAGGAGGACAGCACACACTAGAAGCCGGACACTATTCGATGGATACAAAGAATTTGCAGGAGAACCCGCCTTGCAATGCCGAAGACAACTTGCGCGCCGGACTCGTCGTCATTGAAGCCTGGTTCGGGGGCTACTGAGGGAGTCCTGGATTCGGGGGTGTCCGGATGGCCGGACTAAGACCTTTGGCCGGACTCCTGGACTATGAAGATACAAGATTGAAGACTCCGTCCCGTGTCCGGATGAGACTTTCCTTGGCGTGGAAGGCAAGCTTGGCGATACAATATGAAGATCTCCTCCCATTGTAACCGACTCTGTGTAACCCTAGCCCTCTCCGGTGTCTATATAAACCGGAGAGTTTTAGTCCGTAGGACGAACAACAATGATACCATAGGCTAGATTCTAGGGTTTAGCCACTCCGATCTCGTGGTAGATCTACTCTTGTACTACCCATATCATCAATATTAATCAAGCAGGAGTAGGGTTTTACCTCCATCGAGAGGGCCTGAACCTGGGTAAAAACATCGTGTCCCTTGTCTCCTGTTACCATCCGCCTAGACGCACAGTTCGGGACACCCTACCCGAGATCCGCCGGTTTTGACACCGACAGCCATTTTTTCATAGTAATGGGGGCTCTAAGCGACAAGCTGAATTCTTGTTTCTCCAGGTGTGTTTGCGGACCTGCCACGCAGCATATCAGATGCTGCCCAATTCTACCAGACTAAGGAGAAGAAGTCTGCGGAGAAGGATTCCTGGTCGCAGTATTTGGCGCCGAATTATCCGGTGCCCTTTATCGATCAGCTGAAGCAGCTGGTCGAACTGCACCAGGCGGCCGAACTAGCCATGAAGGACTTGGTTGTCCGGTTGTGGCCCACGGAGCCAATTCCAAGAAGTTACTTCGGACTCGTGAAGCGGATTGTTGGTGCTTGCCCTCGGCTCCATGTCATTAAGCGATCGGTTTGCATAGAGGGTGCGCGCATGGCGTTTGCCCATGCGAAGGTGCACTGGGGGAAGCTTGATGCTGAGAAGCTGATGACTGAGGGACCACCGGAGGGTAAGGAGCATCGCAAGCCCGAGTTATAATATGAAGGTGTCCTGAAAGGAGCCCGCCTTGTGGCGGATCAGTGTACCAAAGACACTATATTTCCCTGAAGGCAGTCGTGCCATTCTTTGTAATGCGGGATAATGGAACTTTTATTATTTATTGCTTGTTTATGTGAACGTTTGTTCTTTCTGTGCAGCCGTTTAGTGTATATAAAACCTGATAGTTGGCCAGTCGTCAGCTTCTGCCCCCACATGAAAAGTACGGGGGTGTTCGGGACATACCTGAACACTCTTTATCCCATTGTTGGGTCCTTATAAGGAGGTGTTCCTCACCACGAACCAGGCAATCAGACTATAGGGCTTTATCACTCTCACTTAGCCATGGAATTCAAGTATGGTGGGCGCAGCCCCTAGTGTTCGGAAGACCGTAATAGGGGCTCTATCGACGCCTGATCGGAAAACCAATCCGTCGCACTTTGCATTTATAATGGCATTATGCGGAATAAACCTTTAAAGATTTTACAACCTATCGAACAGCTGACCAGCTCTCGCCGTATCATGACAGTCAGTTTTTGGCTTTCTCTACTGAGGTGCTCGTCCGGCAGAACCGGGACACAATCGCAGTAGTTCTCCCAGCTCTACCTTAGCCGGTAGAGCGGAACGTAAGGTACCAAAACATGGGAGCCGGGCAAACCCAACTAATGACCCAAGACATGATTCAGAGCTGATGCATATAATGCTATAAGTTCGGGGTGCCGAGCGACCGAAGAGGTGGCTGGACTTTGTTGCCGTATTATGAGTATTATGAAGCCCCTGGCATAGTGGGGCATAACACGATGTACGGGTGCCGTTTATGGCAAAAATGGCGTCAATGAAGAATGACAGCCGGTAAGTGTTATTTATGTCTACGCACTGTAGTAGGATGACATGTCTATGCATATGAGTATGGTTTATGATTATGAAAAGAGGTGTTTTTGGCGGAACCTGTCGTGGCCGGACTAGAGGAGGCCGTGTGTGGATCTGAAGTGTATCCGGACTTCCTCCTTTGGGGGGGATTTACTTATGTGTTCCTGCCCTTGTGCGTCTGAGCTGATTCCACGTCACTAGTACTGTTCTACGCCAAAGTTAATCTGTAAAGACAAATGCTAGAAGGCAGCTGCATGTCCTCTTGTGGTTGAACCGTGGGTGCCTAATCGGAGCCTGGCTGAACCAGGCTGTCATGCCGTAAAATAGCGCGGACTCCTCAGTTGGTGTCCGGGTAGTTGGCTGCCGAATCAAAATTTGATAAACAGGCACGCCTCGCTATTCCAGCAGCGGTATGATTTCCACTCTAAGGGTGGGGTTCGGCCATGCCCATAATTGTGACTATGTCACGCGGGACTGGCCTAACATTGTACCCAGCAACTCGTCCCGGTAGTATGTGGTAATTATTGTATAAGGGGACAATGCCGAAGACTTAGTCTTCGGCGTGGTATTTGCTTGGTGATCCAAAGACAACCATTAGTGTGGTGGGCCAGTAAAACTTGGCCTTTGCACCTGGCATCTTTTAGAAGATGTTATTGATAGTTTTATGCCCGCGGGGGCTTGTATGGGATGGAGCCCCCAAACTATTGGGTCGATAGTGAGTGCAATTAAATTGCTATGGTTGATGTTGTCCGGACGGTCGATGTGATCGGAGAAGATCGGTCGTACTTTTGTACTATGGAGGATCTTCTTTTGATTTCGCCATGTTTGGTTGGTCTTTCGTTGTTTGAAAACCTCCTTTCATTGTTTTCGGCGCACGACGGCCGTTTTGCTTTGAGGATCCGACATTCTCTATTGGTGTGCTTGGTCGCCCTTCTAGGGGTACCATGAATTTCACATGGTTGATCGAGTATGTTACTTGGCCGGATGGGCTTGAGCTGTTCTTTTTCCGCTGACCGGACTGGGGGCCGCTGAATTCGGCACCAACTTCCTTGACTTGATGCTTATGACTATTTCGTCGAGGTTTGTGGATGCTATCTTGTGTTTCCTGCGTATTGTCCCGGGCCGTGGTATGTTGACGTCGGGGTGTGGGCTTTAGGTTCTCCTTCTTAGGTTGAGGTAGCGGGTTGTGTCTTGGGTACCCCTTGACGAGGCGGTCGAGTCCGTATTCCTTGGTAGCCAGGATCTTGGTCCATCTGTTTGTGAGCAAATCTTGGTCAGTTTTAAGCTGTTGTTGCTTCTTTTGCAGGCTTTTCGCCGTGGCCATAAGCCGTCACTTAAAGTGAACTTGTTCCATGGGATCCTCAGGCACGCCGAATTCATCATCGCTGAGGCTCACCTCGTCTTCGGAGGGGGGCATGTAGTTGTCCCTTTCCAAGTATCCATCCGTCGCTTGTCCGGCCTGCTCGAAGGCAGGTTAATCGGGGTTGTATTCATCTTCGGCACTATCTGGATTGTTTTTGACTGTTGTGCCGGTATTGCCGTGGCGGGGCTTGGAGCGGCGCCAACGACGTCCATGCTTTGCTTTCCTGAGGGGTTATCCTCCATTGCCTCATCGCCATTGGTCTCCTTCGGAGTGTCCACCATATATATATATATCATATGAGGAGGTGGCTGTCCATCGGCCCGTGGGCGGTGGTTCCTGTTCTTCTCCTGCATCGTCGTCCACATCATCGATGTCTTTGGCGTCGAAGTCAAGCACGTCGGGTGAATCATTGATCGTGGCAATGAAGTGGGTGGTGGGTGGGCAACGAATTCCTTCGTCGTCTGCTTCCCACTCGAGCTGGACATAGTTCGGCCAAGAGTCTCCTGACACAGAGAGAGACTTTGACGAGTTCAGCATGTCGCCAAAGGGCGAGTGCTGGAAGATATCCGCAGCGGTGAACTCCATTACCGGAGCCCAACCAGATTCGGCAGGCTCGGGAGTGCATGGACTGGAACCTACAGCCGGATACGAGTCCAGGGGTCCGGTGTCACAAGCTTCCTTAGGGGTGAAGCCTGTGTTCGGCTTTACCGTCGATGAGTGTGCGGCCTTTGGGGCGGGGTCCATCCACCCGTCCTCGAGCGATGCAATCTGCTCTGGATTTAGGTCCGGGGCTCCCGCAGGGGCGATATCCCGAGCATTGTCCAACAACAGGTCTAAGTCGTGCTCATCGTGACTGTCCGGCGCTCCTGGCGCAGGCCCGAACCCGTTGAAGGTCAAGTCTCCGCGAATATCGACCGTGTGGTTCAAGTTTCCGAACCTGACCTGGCGGCCAGGGGCGTAGCTGTCGATCTGCTCCAGATGGCCAAGCGAATTGGCCCGCGGTGCGAAGCCGCCAAACACGAAGATCTGTCCGGGGAGAAAAGTCTCACCCTGGACCGTGCTGTTGACGATTGAACGAGCCATCAAGCCTTGTAGCGACGACACAGAGGAACTCTCAATGAAAGCACCAACGTCGGTGTCAAAACCGGCGGATCTCGGGTAGGAGGTCCCGATCTGTGCGTCTAAGGCTAATGGTAATAGGAGGCAAGGGACACGATGTTTTACCTAGGTTCGGGCCCTCTCGATGGAGGTAAAACCCTACTTCCTGCTTGATTGATATTGATGATATGGGTATTACAAGAGTTGATCTACCACGAGATCGCAGAGGCTAAACCCTAGAAGCTAGCCTATGATGATTATGATTCGTCTCTAAGGACTAAACCCTCCGGTTTATATAGACACCAGAGGGGGCTAGGGTTTACATGGAGTCGGTTACAAAGAAGGAAATATAATATCCGGATCGCCAAGCTTGTCTTCCATGCAAAGGAGAGTCCCATCCGGACACGGGACGGAGTCTTGAGTCTTGTATCTTCACGGTCCAACAGTCCGGCCAAAGTATATAGTCCGGCTGTCCGGATACCCCCTAATCCAGGACTCCCTCAGAGACCTCTACCAATACAGGGGCGTTGAATAAGCTGATGGATGCACTGCAAGGTGCATCTGTCTTGGAGGTGCACTGTACTTTAATGGGTACGGTGGTTGAAAGAGTACAGTCCGCTAAGAGCGGCCTGGATGAAGCCTTCACAAGACTCTTAACAGGCTTCGAGGTATGCAATGTAATGTATTTTAGCCGCTTTTCATAACAAATCCATCTATATATAGATATAGCCCCTGAGACTCTGTTTGGCTGATGAAGGAGGGCGAACAGAGGGTCTATAGGCACCCGCAGTAAATAACATTTTTAGCCCTTTTGATAATCATCACGCTTCACTATTGAAGGAAATATGCCCTAGAGGCAATAATAAAGTTATTATTTATTTCCTTATATCATGATAAATGTTTATTATTCATGCTAGAATTGTATTAACCGGAAACATAATACATGTGTGAATACATAGACAAACATAATGTCACTAGTATGCCTCTACTTGACTAGCTCATTAATCAAAGATGGTTATGTTTCCTAACCATAGACATGAGTTGTCATTTGATTAACGGGATCACATCATTAGGATAATGATGTGATTGACTTGACCCATTCCATTAGCTTAGCACTTGACCGTTTAGTATGTTGCTATTGCTTTCTTCATGACTTATACATGTTCCTACAACTATGAGATTATGCAACTCCCATTTAGCGGAGGAACACTTTGTGTGCTACCAAACGTCACAACGTAACTGGGTGATTATAAAGGAGCTCTATAGGTGTCTCCAAAGGTACATGTTGAGTTGGCGTATTTCGAGATTAGGTTTTGTCACTCCGATTGTCGGAGAGGTATCTCTGGGCCCTCTCGGTAATGCACATCACTATAAGCCTTGCAAGCAATGTAGCTAATGAGTTAGTTACGGAATGATGCATTACATAATGAGTAAAGAGACTTGCTGGTAACGAGATTGAACTAGGCATTGAGATACCGACGATCGAATCTCGCGCAAGTAACATACCGATGACAAAGGGAACAACGTATGTTGTTATGCGGTTTGACCGATAAAGATCTTCGTAGAATATGTAGGAGCCAATATGAGCATCCAGGTTCCGCTATTGGTTATTGACCGGAGACATGTCTCGGTCATGTCTACATAGTTCTCGAACCCGTAGGGTGCGCACGCTTAAAGTTTCAATGATGATTATATTATGAGTTTATGAGTTTTGATGTACCGAAGGTTGTTCGGAGTCCTAGATGTGATCACGGACATGACGAGGAGTCTCGAAATGGTCGAGACATGAAGATTGATATATTGGAAGCCTATATTTGGATGTCGGAAGTGTTCCAGGTGGCTTAATGGGCCATAGTGGACCTTAGTGGAGAAGAGGAGAGGAGGTCAGGGCAGGGCCGCGTGCCCCTCGCCTCCTAGTCCGAATAGGACAAGGAGAGGGGGTGGCGCCCCCCCTTTCCTTCCTCTCTCTCCCTCCTCTTTTCCCCCTTCTCCTAATCCAACAAGGAAGGGAGGGAGTCCTACTCCCGGTGGGAGTAGGACTCCCCTTGGCGCGCCTCCTCCCTGGCCGGCCGCCCCCTCCCCCCTTGCTCCTTTATATACGGGGGCAGGGGGGCACCTCTATACACAACAACAGATCATTGATCTCTTAGCCGTGTGCGGTGCCCCCCTCCACCATAGTCCTCCTCGATAATATTGTAGCAGTGCTTAGGCAAAGCCCTACGACGGTAGAACATCATCATTGTCACGACGCCGTCGTGCTGATGGAACTCTCCCTCGACACTCGGCTGGATCAGAGTTGGAGGGACGTCATCGAGCTGAACGTGTGCTAAAACTCGGAGGCGCCGTGCTTTCGGCGCTTGATCGGTCGGGCCATGAAGACTTACGACTACATCAACCGCGTTGTTCTAACGCTTCCGCTTTTGGTCTACGAGGGTACATGGACAACACTCTCCCCTCTCGTTGCTCACCATGATCTTGCGTGTGCGTAGGAAAGTTTTTGAAATTACTACGTTCCCCAATAGTGGCATCCGAGCCAGGTTTTATGCGTAGATGTTATATGCACAAGTAGAACACAAGTGAGTTGTGGGCGATACAAGTCATACTGCTTACCAGCATGTCATACTTTGGTTCGGCGGTATTGTTGGATGAAGTGGACCGGACCGACATTACGCGTACGCTTACGCGAGACTGGTTCTACCGACGTGCTTTGCACATAGGTGGCTGGCGGGTGTCAGTTTCTCCAACTTTAGTTGAAACGAGTGTGGCTACGCCCGGTCTTTGAGAAGGTTAAAACAACACTAACTTGACGAACTATCGTTGTGGTTTTGATGCATAGGTAAGAACGATTCTTGCTCAGCCCATAGCAGCCACGTAAAACTTGCAACAACAAAGTGGAGGACGTCTAACTTGTTTTTGCAGGGCATGTTGTGATGTGATATGGTCAAGACGTGATGCTATATTTTATTGTATGAGATGATCATGTTTTGTAACCGAGTTATCGGCAACTGGTAGGAGCCATATGGTTGTCGCTTTATTTTATGCAATGCAATCACCCTGTAATTGCTTTACTTCATCACTAAGCGGTAGTGATAGTCGTAGAAGCAATAGGTGGCGAAACGACAATGATGCTACGATGAAGATCAAGGTGTCGCGCCAGTGACGATGGTCGACGGTGCTTCGAAGATGGAGATCACAAGCACAAGATGATGATGGCCATATCATATCACTTATATTGATTGCATGTGATGTTTATCCTTTATGCATCTTATTTTGCTTTGATTGACGGTAGCATTATAAGATGTTCTCTCACAAAATTTCAAGGTATAAGTGTTCTCCCTGAGTATGCACCGTTGTGAAAGTTCTTCGTGCTGAGACACGACATGATGATCGGGTGTGATAGGCTCTACGTTCAAATACAACGGGTGCAAAACAGTTGCACAAGCGGAATACTCAGGTTAAACTTGACAAGCCTAGCATATACAGATATGGCCTCGGAACATTGAGACTGAAAGGTCGAGCATGAATCATATAGTAGATATGATCAACATAGTGATGTTCACCATTGAAAACTACTCCATCTCACGTGATGATCGGACATGGTTTAGTTGATTTGGATCACGTGATCTCTTAGATGATTAGAGGGATGTCTATCTAAGTGGGAGTTCTTTAGTAATATGATTAATTAAACTTAAATTTATCATGAACTTAGTACCTGATAGTATTTTGCTTGTCCATGTTTGTTGTAGATAAATGGCTCGTGCTGTTGTTCCATTGAATTTTAATGCGTTCCTTGAGAAAGCTAAGTTGAAAGATGATGGTACCAATTACACGGACTGGGTCCGTAACTTGAGGATTATCCTCATTGCTGCACATAAGAATTACGTCCTAGAAGCACCGCTGGATGCCAGGCCTGCTACAGATGCAACTGACAATGTTAAGAACGTCTGGCAGAGCAAAGCTAATGACTACTCAATAGTTCTGTGTGCCATGCTTTACGGCTTAGAACCGGGACTTCAACGACGTTTTGAACGTCATGGAGCATATGAGATGTTCTAGGAGTTGAAGTTAATATTTAAAGCAAATGCCCGGATTGAGAGATATGAAGTCTACAATAAGTTCTATAGCTGCAAGATGGAAGAGAATAGTTCTGTCAGTGAACATATACTCAAAATGTCTGGGTATAATAATCACTTGATTCAACTGGGAGTTAATCTTCCTGATGATAGTGTCATTGACAGAATTCTTCAATCACTGCCACCAAGCTACAAGAGCTTCGTGATGAACTATAATATGCAAGGGATGGACAAGACTATTCCCGAGCTCTTCACAATGCTAAAGGCTGCGGAGGTAGAAATCAAGAAGGAGCATCAAGTGTTGATGGTCAATAAGACCACCAATTTCAAGAAAAAGGGTAAAGGGAAGAAGAAGGGGAACTTCAAGAAGAACGGCAAACAAGTTGCTTCTCAAGAGAAGAAACCCAAATCTGGACCTAAGCCTGAGACTAAGTGCTTCTACTGCAAGCAGACTGGTCACTGGAAGTGGAACTGCCCCAAGTATTTGGCGGATAAGAAGGATGGCAAGGTGAACAAAGGTATATGTGATATACATGTTATTGATGTGTACCTTATTAATGCTCGCAGTAGCACCTGGGTATTTGATACTGGTTCTGTTGCTAATATTTGCAACTCGAAACAGGGACTACGGATTAAGCGAAGATTGGCTAAGGACGAGGTGACGATGCGCGTGGGAAATGGTTCCAAAGTCGATGTGATCGCGGTCGGCACGCTACCTCTACATCTACCATCGGGATTAGTTTTAGACCTAAATAATTGTTATTTGGTGCCAGTGTTGAGCATGGACATTATATTTGGATCTTGTTTGATGCGAGACGATTATTCATTTAAATCAGAGAATAATGGTTGTTCTATTTATATGAGTAATATCTTTTATGGTCATGCACCCTTGAAGAGTGGTCTATTTTTATTGAATCTTGATAGTAGTGATACACATATTCATAGTGTTGAAGCCAAAAGATGCAGAGTTGATAATGATAGTGCAACTTATTTGTGGCACTGCCGTTTAGGTCATATCAACGTAAAGCGCATGAAGAATCTCCATACTGATGGACTTTTGGAATCACTTGATTATGAATCACTTGGTACTTGCGAACCGTGCCTCATGGGCAAGATGACTAAAACATCGTTCTCCAGAACTATGGAGCGAGCAACTGATTTGTTGGAAATCATACATACTGATGTTTGTGGTCCAATGAATATTGAGGCTCGCGGCGGGTATCATTATTTTCTCACCTTCACAGATGATTTGAGCAGATATGGGTATATCTACTTAATGAAACACAAGTCTGAAACATTTGAAAAGTTCAAAGAATTTCAGAGTGAAGTGGAAAATCATCGTAACAAGAAAATAAAATTTCTACGATCTGATCGTGGAGGAGAATATTTGAGTTACGACTTTGGTTTACATTTGAAACAATGCAGAATAGTTTCGCAACTCACGCCACCCAGAACACCACAACGAAATGGTGTGTCTGAACGTCGTAATCGTACTTTACGAGATATGGTGTGATCTATGATGTGTCTTACTGATTTACCGCTATCGTTTTGGGGTTATGCTTTAGAGACGACCGCATTCACGTTAAATAGGGCACCATCAAAATCCGTTGAGACGACGCCTTATGAACTGTGGTTTGGCAAGAAACCAAAGTTGTCGTTTCTTAAAGTTTGGGGCTGCGATGCTTATGTGAAGAAACTTCAACCAGATAAGCTCGAACCCAAATCGGAGAAATGTGTCTTCATAGGATACCCAAAAGAAACTATTGGGTACACCTTCTATCACAGATCTGAGGGCAAGATTTTCGTTGCTAAATTCGGATCCTTTCTAGAGAAGGAGTTTCTCTCGAAAGAAGTGAGTGGGAGGAAAGTAGAACTTGATGAGGTAACTGTACCTGCTCCCTTATTGGAAAGTAGTACATCACAAGAACCGGTTCCTGTGACAACTACACCAATTAGTGAGGAAGCTAATGATATTGATCATGAAACTTCAGATCAAGTTTCTACTGAACCTCGTAGGTCTACCAGAGTAAGATCCGCACCAGAATGGTATGGTAATCCTATTCTGGAAGTCATGTTACTTGACCATGGCGAACCTACGAACTATGAGGACGCGATGATGAGCCCAGATTCTGCAAAATGGCTTGAGGCCATGAAATCTGAGATGGGATCCATGTATGAGAACAAAGTATGGACTTTGGTTGACTTGCTCGATGATCAGCAAGCCATCGAGAATAAATGGATCTTCAAGAAGAAGACTGACGCTAATGGTAATGTAACTGTCTACAAAGTTTGACTTGTTGCGAAAGGTTTTCGACAAGTTCAAGGAGTTGACTACGATGAGACTTTCTCACCCATAGCGATGCTTAAGTCTGTCCGAATTATGTTAGCAATTGCCGCATTTTATGATTATGAAATATGGCAAATGGATGTCAAAATTGCATTCCTGAATGGATTTCTGGAAGAAGAGTTGTATATGATGCAACCAGAAGGTTTTGTCGATCCAAAAGGTGCTAACAAAGTGTGCAAACTCCAGCGATCCATTTATGGACTGGTGCAAGCCTCTCGGAGTTGGAATAAATGCTTTGATAGTGTGATCAAAGCATATGGTTTTATACAGATAACAGACTTTTGGAGAAGCCTGTATTTACAAGAAAGTGAGTGGGAGCTCTATAGCATTTCTGATATTATATGTAGAAGACATATTGTTAATTGGAAATGATATATAATTGCTGGTTAGCATAAAAAGATACTTGAATAAAAGTTTTTAAATGAAAGACCTCGGTGAAGCTGCTTACATATTAGGCATCAAGATCTATAGAGATAGATCAAGATGTTTAATTGGACTTTCACAAAGCACATACCTTGATAAAGTTTCAAAAAAGTTCAAAATGGATCAAGCAAAGAAAGGGTTCTTGCCTGTATTACAAGGTGTGAAGTTGAGTCAGACTCAATGCCCGACCACAGCAGAAGATAGAGAGAAAATGAAAGATGTTCCCTATGCTTCAGCCATAGGCTCTATCATGTATGCAATGCTGTGTACCAGACCTGATGTATGCTTAGCAATAAGTTTAGCAGGGAGGTACAAAAGTAATCCAGGAGTGGATCACTGGACAGCGGTCAAGAATATCTTGAAATACCTCAAAAGGACTAAGGATATGTTTCTCGTTTATGGAGGTGACAAAGAGCTAGTTGTAAATGGTTACGTCGATGCAAGCTTTGACACTGATTCAGACGATTCTAAATCGCAAACCGGATACGTGTTTATATTGAACGGTGGAGCTGTCAGTTGGTGCAGTTCTAAACAAAGCATCGTGGCGGGATCTACATGTGAAGCGGAGTACATAGCTGCTTCGGAAGCAGCAAATGAAGGAGTCTGGATGCAGGAGTTCATATCCGATCTAGGTGTCATACCTAGTGCATCGGGACCAATGAAGATCTTCTGTGACAATACTAGTGCAATTGCCTTGGCAAAGGAATCCATATTTCACAAGAGGACCAAGCACATCAAGAGATGCTTCAATTCCATCCGGGACCAAGTCCAGGTGGGAGACATAGAGATTTGCAAGATACATACGGATCTGAATGTTGCAGACCCGTTGACTAAGCCTCTTCCACGAGCAAAACATGATCAACACCAAGGCTCCATGGATGTTAGAACCATTACTGTGTAATCTAGATTATTGACTCTAGTGCAAGTGGCGGACTGAAGGAAATATGCCCTAGAGGCAATAATAAAGTCATTATTTATTTCCTTATATCATGATAAATGTTTATTATTCATGCTAGAATTGTATTAACCGGAAACATAATACATGTGTGAATACATAGACAAACATAATGTCACTAGTATGCCTCTACTTGACTAGCTCATTAATCAAAGATGGTTATGTTTCCTAACCATAGACATCATTTGATTAACGGGATCACATCATTAGGAGAATGATGTGATTGACTTGACCCATTCCGTTAGCTTAGCAATTAATCGTTTAGTATGTTGCTATTGCTTTCTTCGTGACTTATACATGTTCCTACAACTATGAGATTATGCAACCCCCATTTACCGGAGGAACACTTTGTGTGCTACCGAACGTCACAACGTAACTAGGTGATTATAAAGGAGCCCTACAGGTGTCTCCAAAGGTACATGTTGAGTTGGCGTATTTCGAGATTAGGTTTTGTCACTCCGATTGTCGGAGAGGTATCTCTGGGCCCTCTCGGTAATGCACATCACTATAAGCCTTGCAAGAAATGTAGCTAATGAGTTAGTTACGGAATGATGCATTACATAACGAGTAAAGAGACTTGCCGGTAACGAGATTGAACTAGGTATTGAGATACCAACGATCGAATCTCGGGCAAGTAACATACCGATGACAAAGGGAACAATGTATGTTGTTATGCGGTTTGACCGATAAAGATCTTCGTAGAATATGTAGGAGACAATATGAGCATTCAGGTTCCGCTATTGGTTATTGATCGGAGACATGTCTCGGTCATGTCTACATAGTTCTCAAACCCGTAGGGTCTGCATGCTTAAAGTTTCAATGACGATTATATTATGAGTTTATGAGTTTTGATGTACCGGAGATTGTTCGGGGTCCCGGATGTGATCACGGACATGACGAGGAGTCTCGAAATGGTTGAGAAATGAAAATTGATATATTGGAAGCCTATATTTGGATGTCGGAAGTGTTCCGTACCGAGGGGTTACCGGAACCCCCCGGGGGCTTAATGGGCCATAGTGGGCCTTAGTGGAGAAAAGGAAAGGAGGCCAGGGCAGGGCCGCGCGCCCCTCCCCCCTAGTCCGAATAGGACAAGGAGAGGGGGCGGCGCCCCCCCTTTCCTTCCTCTCTCTCCCTCCTCTTTCCCCCCTTCTCCTAATCCAACAAGGAAGGGAGGGTGTCCTACTCCCGGTGGGAGTAGGACTCCCCTTGGCGCGCCTCCTCCCTGGCGGGCCGCCCCCTCCCCCCTTGCCCCTTTATATACGGGGGCAGGGGGCACCTCTATACACAACAATAGATCATTGATCTCTTAGCCGTGTGCGGTGCCCCCCTCCTCCATAGTCCTTGATAATATTGTAGCAGTGCTTAGGCGAAGCCCTGCGACGGTAGAACATCATCATCATCACCACGCCGTCGTGCTGACGGAAATCTCCCTTGACACTCGGCTGGATCAGAGTTCGAGGGACATCATCGAGCTGAACATGTGCTAGAACTCGGAGGCGCCGTGCTTTCGGCGCTTGATCGGTCGGGCCGTGAAGACGTACGACTACATCAACCACGTTGTTCTAACGCTTCCGCTTTCGGTCTACGAGGGTACGTGGACAACACTCTCCCCTCTCATTGCTATGCATCACCATGATCTTGCGTGTGCGTAGGAATTTTTTGAAATTACTACGTTCCCCAACAACTATTAGCGGCGACCGCTCAGGCTGTCGAAGTTTCTGAACTCAAGCGGAAGCTAAAGCTGGTCGAGGAGGACAACATTCAGATTACAAGCGGCTCGATGAAGCGCAAGGTTTGTTTCAAGTGCTCCATATTCCACCAAAATTGGTTTTGCAAATGGTGGAGTGAGGCTCATGCGCTATTATATGCATAATGGCAGATGGCGCTGCGGAGGTCGAAACCCTCCGAAGTGACCTTGCCCATGCAAATGAGCAGGCAAGGGTGGCAATGCGGCCGCTAAGAAAGCGGATGCCGATTTGTATGAGGAACAGGCCACACGGAGCCAGTTCGAGGAGCGCGTATCCAAGATTGAGCAAGAGCTCAAGGACGCGACTCGTAAGTGCGAGCTCCTCGAGGAGGACAATAAAGCGAAGGCGGCCAAACTCGCCAAGTCCCTTCAAGACGCCCAAGAGGCAAGGTCAGAAACCCGCACGACTCACGAGGAGCTCCGACAGGCCGGACCGATAGCGGCTGGTAAGCCCTTTCTTTTATAGTCTAAGTTTGGCGATCAGAGGTATGCCTTACTTAATCGACTATGGAGTTCTCCAGACTCCTTTGTGGATCTACCGAAGAGCATGGCTGACGCAATGCAGTTCTACCGAGCCCAGGAGGGGCATACGACGGAGAAGCTATTCTGGTCGCAATAGGAGCATTCGACACTGCTGAACGACCGGATGGCACAATGGGCTGAGCTGCACAAGATGTCCTGAGCGCCCATGAAGGAGATTATACTCCGGTTGTGGCCGGCTGAATCCGTTCCGAGCTCTTATTTTGGCCCGGTGCAGCAACTCATTGATGCCGTGCCCCGTATTGAGGCCATCAAATGGTCGGTGTGCATAGAAGGTGCACAGAGGGCTTTCGCACGTGTCAAAGTGCACTGGGCCAAGATGAAGGCCGTCGTTGTCGCGGTGGAGGGTCCTCTCAAAGGCAAAGACCACCGCACACCGGAACGTTATTTAAATGACGTACTTGAGGGTGCTCGTTTGATAGAGGGTCAATGCTCAAAGGACGTCATATTCAAATGAATGTATCCGAACAACCCGATCGTGTGTATTATGGATATTTAATGCTTTGTAATATATTTGCACTATTATCTAAAATTGTTTCCTCCTGTGCGGCCGTATTTTTGAATGTCTGAGAGTTTTCCAATCATCGGCTTCGACCCCCACGTAGATACCATGGAGGTGTTCGTAAAGGCACATTAACACTCTTGACCCAACGTCTTGGTCTATGACGGAGGTGTTAGTGCATCGAACTAGGCAGTCGGACTATACGGCTTTACCGCTCTCACATAGCCATAGGAGTTTGACGATGGGGCTATAAATAGCCCCTGGTACGTATTTGATTATCCGAATGCGGATGCGTTACGTGTAAGACTGAAAGAAACAGTCCTTCGTTTAAAACGGAAAAATAGTTAAGGATTTAGTAAGTCACCGAATGGCTGACCAGCTCTCGCCGCATCATGACAGTCAGTTTTTGGCTTTCTCTACTGGGGTGCTTAACCGGATGAACCAGAAACACAATCGCAGTATTTCTACCTTTACTACCCTAGCCGAACAAACGGAACATAAGGTAGTAAACACAGGAGCCGGGCAACCCAACTATTGACCAAAGACATGATTTAGAGCCGATGCATATAATGCCATGATCAGGATGCCGAAGTGTGCTTCAAAGTTGTTCGGGCTTTTGTTTAGTGGCTCGTGAGTGGCCGAATGGAGCCCCTGGCAACGGGTGTCGAGGTATGTGCAACAACTGGAGAGACGGACTACAGTTTTATAAATAAAGTAGATACCAAAAAGAAATTGTCGCTACTAGTTGTCGCTACTAGAATTTGATTGACACGTCAAGATGTGATTGTACAGGGAGGTACCATAAGTAGAGAAGTCATTTTACATGCCGGGGTCTAATAACAAGGAGAAAAGCTCAGTACAGGTCCTTGTAAATAAGGTTTGGTCCGAAGAGTCCTTTGGATATCCTGCCACACGTCTGCGCTGCTTTCGTCCCGTAGATAGGGGTTCCTTGAAGGAAACGGTCCTTTGTTTTCCATACAGGATCGGGCTCGGAGTGAGTCCTTGTAAGTCCGTAGGATACATGGGCTCGAACGCACCCGTGGCAAAAAAAGGTGGAAGATCACATAGGGTCGAGCCGCACTATAGACCTTCCCGTATTGTGCCTCCGCCGATGCCCAAGGTATTTTGAGTGCGTAATGATGCATGCGTGGTGCGAATTCCGCTGGCGTGCCCAGCGATCGGCGGAGGCAGAACTGCTAGTCTAGCTCTGGATGTATCGAACCACTAGCTAGCGAAGCTGTCCGGACTCTTCTAAAAGGGTCCGGCAGTTTGGTGACCGACGAGGTGTGCGGCTTAAAGTGGCCGCTCTGTACCTCGGCTGCAAGAGTTATGGTGTGCTCCTCTGTGCGGAGGGAGTGTTTTGTGTTTCCATTGACTGTTATAACACCGCGTGGACCGGGCATTTTGAGCTTTAAGTAGGCATAGTTTGGCACCGCATTGAATCGGCCAAAAGCGGTCCGTCCGAGTAGTGCGTGATAGCCGCTTCAGAAGGGTATGATATCGAAGATCAAGTCTTCACTACGGAAGTTATCGGGCAAGCCGAAGACAACTTCCAACATTATGGAGCCTGATGAGGACATGACTACCTTGGATATGACCAAAAATATTGCATATATGCATATTTGTCAGGTGATTTCTAGTGCAAACTATTCAATAATCTATTTATGTTATCCAGAACAAAAATACTTCACACACTTTTGTGTTTTGTCTAATTGCAGGTGTATGGGACATTTGTACAATCCACATATGAAGATAAGGAAGAAAGAGATGTTTATTTGCTGTCCAAAAAGTTCTCTCACGTCACTTTTGGCCCAAGAGAAGATAGAGTCCAAGTCTCTCACGTTCTGGATTCAGATTCGGACTGCACAGACACACCTGACTCAAAACGCACACAAGTTTTTCATACGGACTCCGAATTGGGTGATTCTTTTTTTGTTGGAAACTAGATTTCGTGCACTTTCCAAACCAATTGGAATCACCTTCAAATTCGTCTGGAGCGTTGAGTTGTGGACGAAACAATCTGATGCTGCAGCAGAATCCGAGTCAAACTACAAGTCCAAAGGTGTTACATCACCTCCACTTGGGCCCATTGGCCTTGTACGACCTAGATTTAGTTTTAGGCTGCCTTGGGACGTCCTCCCACCTCCTTGGCCGCCACCCCTTGCTCCTATATAAGTAGATCCATCTAGTAGCTTTTCCTTGGGATTTGTTTAGTTAAAAGTTAGCCATTGCAACTTCGTGTACTTCGTTTGTGTCCAACGACCAGACCAAGACCGCTTACGGATCCCCACCATTATCAATACCTCATATATATTTGCAATATTCAGATTGCTTTACATATTCTTGCTCGTTCTTCGATTGCTTGCAGGAATAGACCTTCGTGGTCAGGCTGACCGTGCTTCCGGCATCGTCAGTAACCTCAGGAGATTGGTTCTGTTTCTTGTTCTACTAATCATGACAGGATCCAGAGTCAATTCATGGGCTTTGTCGATCGCGGGAGACGTGCCACCACCTTTGCAAATACCACAACCGTCACGAGAGGTGCACAAATATCCAAATGCACATGATCAGGTTAATGTATCTATACCACCATTTAATGGCCGTTTTAAACCTGCTTTATATATTGAATGGGAGTTCGACATAAAAAATATATTTGCTTCCCATAATTTCAATGAACATAAAAAGGTTAAGGTTGCGGTTGGTTCTTTCACTGGTTATGCTTTGGTTTGGTGGAGTGAATATTGTCGGTTACACCCTGATTATATACCTACTACTTGGGATGATTTGAAACTTGCCATGCGACATACTTTCGTCCCTGCTTATTATACTCGTGACATGATTAAGAAGTTGCAACACTTAAAACAAGGTAGTGAAACTGTAACAAAATATTATGATGATTTACAAACTACCTTGTTGCATTCCTCTCTAGAAGAAAGTGAAGATGATTTTATGGATAGATTTTGGGGAGGATTAAACTGTGATATTCAAGAGATACTAATTCATGAAGAGTGTTATCCTATGGACCATTTGTTTCATCTTGCTTGCAAAGCTGAACAGGAAATAAAACGACGTGTTGGCCACGAGGAGAACAAGCGCACGGTGCACATTCCAAGAGTTGATATGATTGTTCCTTCAACTACTAGGCATACTATGACAACCACATCCGTTGTTGTCAGGACTACATCACCTCCACCATGTGACACATCGCCCCCGAGAGTGGCTACATCATCTGAGTTGATCATAAGAGGTAATGACAAAGGTACTGATCTTCCATCTCTACATGAGAATGATGAATGCCTTGTCAATTTGAATGCACCATCTGATGAGCTACCCACTAGTTTGATCACACCACCTATTTTAGAGGACTACGTTGATAATTTGACTTTGCCATGTGATCAAACAACTGAAATACCAACAATTTTGAGTGCACCCATTGAATTAACTATTGATGCAAAAGAACCAATGTTTAATCATTTTGATATGACCTCTAATCTTGGTGATGATTCTGTGTTGAATGACTTATTGCATGTTTGCTTATTGAAGCATGTTGTAGCATGTAAATTTGATGCAAGTAAGGTTTATTCACCAATGTTGGGATGGTTTAATGATGAACATTGTCAATCTTTTGAAATGAATAAGAGCTTCACTTATATGTGCAAACTGAGTTGCAATATTTTCATGCCTTCTACTTCTTGTGCTAATTTTTTGGCTTTAGATTTTATGAACTATGCAAGTTACTCATCTATTCATGTTTCATATATGCAAAAATCAAGGGAAGTAAAAATGGATGACATATACATATACAATATGTACACCTTGTCTCTTTTGTTAGCCACATTTCAGATTAAGCAACGCCGAGGACGGCTTTATTTTCAATAAGGGGAGGATGATGAGGACATGACTACCTTGGATATGACCAAAAATATTGCATATATGCATATTTGTCAGGTGATTTCTAGTGCAAACTATTCAATAATCTATTTATGTTATCCAGAACAAAAATACTTCACACACTTTTGTGTTTTGTCTAATTGCAGGTGTATGGGACATTTGTACAATCCACATATGAAGATAAGGAAGAAAGAGATGTTTATTTGCTGTCCAAAAAGTTCTCTCACGTCACTTTTGGCCCAAGAGAAGATAGAGTCCAAGTCTCTCACGTTCTGGATTCAGATTCGGACTGCACAGACACACCTGACTGAAAACGCACACAAGTTTTTCATACGGACTCCGAATTGGGTGATTCTTTTTTTGTTGGAAACTAGATTTCGTGCACTTTCCAACCCAATTGGAATCACCTTCAAATTCGTCCGGAGCGTTGAGTTGTGGACGAAACAATCTGATGCTGCAGCAGAATCCGAGTCAAACTACAAGTCCAAAGGTGTTACATCACCTCCACTTGGGCCCATTGGCCTTGTACGACCAAGATTTAGTTTTAGGCTGCCTTGGGACGTCCTCCCACCTCCTTGGCCGCCACCCCTTGCTCCTATATAAGTAGATCCATCTAGTAGCTTTTCCTTGGGATTTGTTTAGTTAAAAGTTAGCCATTGCAACTTCGTGTACTTCGTTTGTGTCCAACGACCAGACCAAGACCGCTTACGGATCCCCACCTTTATCAATACTTCATATATACTCGCAATATTTAGATTGCTTTTATCATATTCTTGCTTGTTCTTCGATTGCTTGCAGGAATAGACCTTCGTGGTCAGGTTGATTGTGCTCCAGCGTGGTCAATAACCTTTCGGAGTTGGTTTAGCGATTGCTAAGGCGCAACGTCGTGCACGTTTGTAGTCGGATCGTCAAAGTCATCTTCACCAAATCGATAGTTATCATCTCATCGAAAGATCGGGACTCCCCTGCCTCTATCAAGTGGTATCAAGTGGTATCAGTTTTCAGGTTGCTCGGTGAGATTTTACAGTTTTTCATAGTTTACATCGCATCTGTCATTCATACCTACAGTCCATGAAAAAGCCATAAAAAGTTAGATCTGTTCATCATTTATCCAAGCCAGTCCGAGCCTTTGCAATTTTCTATTCATTGCTTGCATAGTTGAATTATCGGTTGCATCGTCGTGTTAGTTGCTGGTCTTAGTGTCTAGTTCCTTTAGAGTTTCGAGTTCTGTTCACATTAGTCATGCCGCCGCTGCATCATTATCCCTTCCGCTGTCCACCATTCCATCCATTAATTTCCACCACGTGCTACGCACTGTTCATTGTCATAATCATAGTTGAGGTCATTCACATCTTCGCCTGATCCAATCTGCATCTTATCTAGTTTGTCTTGGAAAGAGGGAGAAAAAAAAGATAGAGGAAAAAAAGAGAGGAAAAAAAAGAAAAAGAGAGAAGAAAAAGAAAAAAAAGCGTGAGAAAAAAAAAGAGAGAAGAAAAAAAATCGGATCTATCTAGAATCAATCTCGTACCTGAATTCGGATTGGAATCTGTTTTGCGCACTGTTCAGTAAAACAGGTGTATCTTTCTCATACGAAGTCCGTTTTGGCTCCGTGAGTACTCAAATTGAAGCTAGCGACGAGCCGCATCTAAATAGTTGCAGCAGCTTATTCAATATTTGACACCTCAAAATCGGCTTCTAAATAGGTCTTTTTGCCCTCTGAAGTTCGTGAACACAGCTTGTTCCAATTTTTTAGGCCAGTTTTAGAATTCTTTGACTCCTCATATCAACTCGGAATTGAGTGATTCTTTTTGCATTGGAAAGCTTGAGTTAGTAGCATTCTTTGAAAGAATTTATCAGAAAATTGTCTCAAACTTTTCAAGAGGAAAGTTGGAGAGAGAGTTGTTGTATATCCTGCTTGGCAGTTGTTTTTCATCATTATCTTCACTGCCGTTGTGATCTTCACTTATATCTTGCTGTCAAGAGCTACTTAGTATCCTTCATTGATGCTAGTTGTGCTACGCCGTGACCTCATTAGTGTTCTAGGCTCGCGTCTCTAGTCCGGTCTAGCCTAGGACCAGTACAGTACCGTCGTTGAGCGTTTATTCAACATTGCATCTTTGAATTGATTATTGCTAATCTTTTGCTACCATATATAGCCAACCCAGCTCCACATATTTCTACACCGTGTATACGTACGCTCCCCTGGCAATCGCTTTACTCAATATTCGGAGTTACTTGACACCGCTGGTTGCCGATCACCGCCTGCTGCATGGTAAGAACTTGTAAGACATTGATATTTGCTTTACTGTGAGCGTTTTACCACCACATCCTAGTAGTTATAGGAACATTATTTTTGGGTTTTGTTTCTTGTTCTACTAATCATGACAGGATCCAGAGTCAATTCATGGGCTTTGTCGATCGCGGGAGACGTGCCACCACCTTTGCAAATACCACAACCGTCACGAGAGGTGCACAAACATCCAAATGCACATGATCAGGTTAATGTATCTATACCACCATTTAATGGCCGTTTTAAACCTGCTTTATATATTGAATGGGAGTTCGACATAAAAAATATATTTGATTCCCATAATTTCAATGAACATAAAAAGGTTAAGGTTGCGGTTGGTTCTTTCACTGGTTATGCTTTGGTTTGGTGGAGTGAATATTGTCGGTTACACCCTGATTATATACCTACTACTTGGGATGATTTGAAACTTGCCATGCGACATACTTTCGTCCCTGCTTATTATACTCGTGACATGATTAAGAAGTTGCAACACTTAAAACAAGGTAGTGAAACTGTAACAAAATATTATGATGATTTACAAACTACCTTGTTGCATTCCTCTTTAGAAGAAAGTGAAGATGATTTTATGGATAGATTTTGGGGAGGATTAAACCGTGATATTCAAGAGATACTAATTCATGAAGAGTGTTATCCTATGGACCATTTGTTTCATCTTGCTTGCAAAGCTGAACAGGAAATAAAACAACGTGTTGGCCACGAGAAGAACAAGCGCACGGTGCACATTCCAAGAGTTGATATGATTGTTCCTTCAACTACTAGGCATACTATGACAACCACATCCGTTGTTGTCAGGACTACATCACCTCCACCATGTGACACATCGCCCCCGAGAGTGGCTACATCATCTGAGTTGATCATAAGAGGTAATGACAAAGGTACTGATCTTCCATCTCTACATGAGAATGATGAATGCCTTGTCAATTTGAATGCACCATCTGATGAGCTACCCACTAGTTTGATCACACCACCTATTTTAGAGGACTACGTTGATAATTTGACTTTGCCATGTGATCAAACAACTGAAATACCAACAATTTTGAGTGCACCCATTGAATTAACTATTGATGCAAAAGAACCAATGTTTAATCATTTTGATATGACCTCTAATCTTGGTGATGATTCTGTGTTGAATGACTTATTGCATGTTTGCTTATTGAAGCATGTTGTAGCATGTAAATTTGATGCAAGTAAGGTTTATTCACCAATGTTGGGATGGTTTAATGATGAACATTGTCAATCTTTTGAAATGAATAAGAGCTTCACTTATATGTGCAAACTGAGTTGCAATATTTTCATGCCTTCTACTTCTTGTGCTAATTTTTTGGCTTTAGATTTTATGAACTATGCAAGTTACTCATCTATTCATGTTTCATATATGCAAAAATCAAGGGAAGTAAAAATGGATGACATATACATATACAATATGTACACCTTGTCTCTTTTGTTAGCCACATTTCAGATTAAGCAACGCCGAGGACGGCTTTATTTTCAATAAGGGGAGGATGATGAGGACATGACTACCTTGGATATGACCAAAAATATTGCATATATGCATATTTGTCAGGTGATTTCTAGTGCAAACTATTCAATAATCTATTTATGTTATCCAGAACAAAAATACTTCACACACTTTTGTGTTTTGTCTAATTGCAGGTGTATGGGACATTTGTACAATCCACATATGAAGATAAGGAAGAAAGAGATGTTTATTTGCTGTCCAAAAAGTTCTCTCACGTCACTTTTGGCCCAAGAGAAGATAGAGTCCAAGTCTCTCACGTTCTGGATTCAGATTCGGACTGCACAGACACACCTGACTGAAAACGCACACAAGTTTTTCATACGGACTCCGAATTGGGTGATTCTTTTTTTGTTGGAAACTAGATTTCGTGCACTTTCCAACCCAATTGGAATCACCTTCAAATTCGTCCGGAGCGTTGAGTTGTGGACGAAACAATCTGATGCTGCAGCAGAATCCGAGTCAAACTACAAGTCCAAAGGTGTTACATCACCTCCACTTGGGCCCATTGGCCTTGTACGACCAAGATTTAGTTTTAGGCTGCCTTGGGACGTCCTCCCACCTCCTTGGCCGCCACCCCTTGCTCCTATATAAGTAGATCCATCTAGTAGCTTTTCCTTGGGATTTGTTTAGTTAAAAGTTAGCCATTGCAACTTCGTGTACTTCGTTTGTGTCCAACGACCAGACCAAGACCGCTTACGGATCCCCACCTTTATCAATACTTCATATATACTCGCAATATTTAGATTGCTTTTATCATATTCTTGCTTGTTCTTCGATTGCTTGCAGGAATAGACCTTCGTGGTCAGGTTGATTGTGCTCCAGCGTGGTCAATAACCTTTCGGAGTTGGTTTAGCGATTGCTAAGGCGCAACGTCGTGCACGTTTGTAGTCGGATCGTCAAAGTCATCTTCACCAAATCGATAGTTATCATATCATCGAAAGATCGGGACTCCCCTGCCTCTATCAAGTGGTATCAGAGCCCGAGCAGCGGGCCTCTATGCCAGGTATTACTCCTTTAAAGGTAGTTTTTGTGGGCTTAATTCTTGACGGATCGATACCCATTTTGTGGATGGTGTCCTGATAGAGTAGGTTAAGGCTGCTGCCATCGTCCATGAGGACTCGCGTGAGATGGAATCCGTCAATTATTGGATCAAGGACCAGAGCTGCTGATCCTCCATGACGGATACCGGTCGGGTGGTCCTTTCGATCAAATGTGATCCGGCAAGCCGACCATGGGTTGAATTTAGGGGAGACCGGCTCTACGACGTAGACATCCCTTAATGCGCGCTTGCGCTCCTGCTTGGGGATGTGTGTGACATAGATCATATTCACCATTTTGACCTCGGGGGAAATTGCTCCTGCCCCCTGTGTTCGGTGGGCGAGGTTCTTGATCGTCGTCCTCGCTGGGCGGCCTTTCCCCTTGTGTTCGACGTTGATCTTGCCGACCTATTTAAACACCCAACAGTTTCTGTTGGTGTGATTGGCAGGTTTATCGGGGGTGCCATGATTCTGGCAAGGCCGATCAAGTATCCTGGCCAAACTAGATGGACCATCTTTGTTTCCTTTGAATGGCTTCTTCCGTTGTCCGGATTTTGAGCCACTGAATCCGGCGTTTACCACCGTGTCTTCTGTATTGCTTCGATGCTTATTCTTGTCGCGTCGTGGTTTGCCATTGCAGTCTCTGACTTCAGAGGTGCCTGGGTCGCTGGTGTTATTGCTTCTATGAGCGAGCCTGCTATCTTCTCCCATGCAAAAGCGGGTCATAAGTGCGGTAAGGGCTGCCATGGACTTCGGTTTCTCTCGGCCAAGGTGTCGGGCAAGCCACTCGTCTTGGACACTGTGTTTGAAGGCCGTGAGGGCTTCGGTGTCTGGACAATCCACAATTTGGTTCTTTTTAATTAAGAACCTGTTCCATAGCTTCCGGACTGACTCACCGGGTTGCTGGATTGACTAAGGTCATCGGCATCCGGGGGCCGAACATAGGTACCTTGGAAGTTGTCTCTAAAGGCATCCTCCAAGTCTTCCCAGCTTCCAATAGAGTTTTCAGGGAGGCTGTTCAGCCAATGCCGAGTTGGTCCCTTAAGTTTTAGGGGGAGGTACTTGATGGCATGTAGGTCATCACCGCGGGCCATGTGGATATGGAGAAGACAGTCTTCAATCCATACTGTGGTATCTATGGTGCCGTCATATGATTCAATGTTTACGGGTTTAAAATCTCCTGGGAACTGATGTTCCATTACTTCATCGGTGAACCATAGGGGGTGTGCGACTCCTCTGTATCGGGCGACGTCACAGTGCAGTTCGGATGGAGTCTGTATGCGGTTTTCGGCCTGTGTGAGGTTGTGTGTGTCGCGCCAGGCTTGATGTCTGTCTTCCTATGCTGGTGCACGCCCTCGTTGTCGGTGTACTAGAATAGGGGTACCCTAGTATCCCGAACTTGTGCACGGGCAGTTGCAGTGCCCCGCGGCAAGTCTTGCCGGGCGACCGCGAAGGTCCTCCATGGTTCCTTTGGAGCCATTCAAGAACAAAGTATTCAAGACAAGGCCCCGACAAGAGGAGCTTGCCGGGAAGGCCAACCAAGGCATCCCAAGGAACTTGCCGCGACGCGCCACGTGTCCCGGCAAGGCGACAAGGCCCCGGCAAGAGGAGCTTGCCGGGAAGACCAACCAAGGCATATCAGGGCCCGGTGAGCGACAAGCTTTCGGACCCGACAAGACAACGGCCGCGGCAAGGCGCTTGCCGCGGTAGGCGGCCACTCTGTGCCCACGCTCCAGCGCATCCACCAACGTGTCGCTCTGGGGGCCTTTCCAGGCGCGCGTGGCGGGAGGCTGTGCAGCCAACGGTGCACGGTGACATGCGAAGCTGACAAGATCGCCATCATGGCGAGCGGTGGCGTCCCTGACGGTACCTTTCTGCACGGTTTGGGCGACGCAGACAGGCATTTAATGCCCTTGTCCCCTGCCGTCAGGGTTAGGTAGGGTGCACTGTACAAGTAACTGTACCAACCACCTCTCTTTTTACATTTTTACCCTTCTCCGTGTTGCCACCTGTCGGTGACCCCTTGAGCATATAAAAGGAGGCCCATGCGCAACGTAGAGGGGGTTCGGATCATTCGGAAGCCAGAGAAACACTTAGCTCTCTTGAGCAAGAACATAATAGAATCAGACAAGCAGCAGTAGGAGTGTTATCTCTCCGGAGAGCTCCGAAGCTGGGTAAACTGCTCGTGTGCTTCGCCTCGATCTGCTCTTTGTGCGACCTCCGCCCCCCGCCGAACCGAAAGGGGCTCGGTCCGCCGGCCCCATAGGTGTTCGTGGATCAGTTTCCCCGACATCTTTGGCGCGCCAGGTAGGGGGCGTCGAGATTGCGTGAACCTGATCCGGCGTTCACACGAGCTAGATCTTCATTTTCCTTCATCGACATGCCACCGAAGAAGAAGGCTTCGGAGGCAGCTGTTCCGTCCACGTAGATCCCACCGCCACCGGAGCAAACGGCTGGTGGGGTAGACGTCGGCGGAAGGACGGACGTCGACGAGGAAGCTCACGACGCTGCCAGGTCCAAGGGCAAGGCGGCGCAGACCTCGACGTCCGCGCTTGTTCCGCGCCCATCTCAGGAGGCGCAGGACCGACAACGTCATGGTACTCGCAGTACCATACGTTTGTTGGGCCAAGATCAAGCTGGTGGATCCCGGGGCGCTCAAGACCAGCATGCACGCCAACGTGCCAGCACGAGCGAGACACGGTCGCCCGGACGGAAAAATGCTCCTTCTAACATAGTTAGAAGTTCGAGCATATCCCGCTCCTCGCGCCGTCCACCACTGCCACCCACCACTTCGACAGAAGCTTTGGCGCGAGCTCAACTGCTCCTGGATTACCCTCCGACATCGGACAAGATCGACGAATGGAGGGCCACCATTCAGAGTCTCATCGGCTACACCAACGGCGACACTCCACGGCAGCCGAGCGCGTCGCAGCCGCGGCAGGGTTGCCAGGCACGAGCCGGTGGCGACGAAACTGGAGGGGGTGCAACCACCATGCAATCATCACCCCAAAGGCCAAGATCGCCGACTCGTCGGATCCACCTCGACAGTGACTCCACCGCATCGTCGGATCCACGAGCTCGTCGCGATCAGCGCCAAGTTCTTCGCGATCGACAGCAAGAAGACGCTCGTACTCGCATCAAGCGCCGAAGAGAAGCGCGGCGTCAATCCGACAAGCGCGCTGGGCCCTTTGTCGACATGCACGCGCCAGGGGAACCAGGCGACTTGCCGTATGCGGTAGGTTGCCCTGCGTTCACTCATGAGCTGCGGCAAGTCCAGTGGCCCAGCACGAAGAACTTCAAGCCAGACGTACCGGAGAAGTACGACGGCAAGACGCATCCGTCGGAGTTCCTCAGCATCTACACCATTGCGGTGCAGGCTGCCGGGGGACGGGAGGACAAGATCCTTGCCAACTACTTCCCGCTGGTGCTCAAACCCAACGTCAGATCCTGGCTCATGCACTTGCCGGACAACTCCATATCCTCTTGGGCGGATCTATGCCATCAGTTTGTCGGCGCCTTCATAGGCGGCCACAAGCCTCATGGCCAAGAGAGTGACCTTCATCTGCTCGCCCAGAAGGAAGGAGAGCCCCTGCGCAAGTACATTCAGAGATTCAGCAGTGTACAGCACAACATCCCAGATGTCCACCCTGCCGCGGTAATCAGCGCGTTCCACCAGAACGTGCGAAACCGCAGGATGCGGGAGGAAATGGCGATGTGCAAGATCAGAGACGTCAGTGAGCTATATGCCCTGGCCGACAAGTGCGCACATGCTGAGGAAGGGAGGAGACTCCCCGGAGAGAATATAGGAGCAGGAGGGTCTGACAGTGAGGATGCTGCCCCGGCAAAGAAAAACCAGCGGCGGAACAACAGGAAGAAGAAAGGAAAAGAGGTGCTGGTCGTTGAGCAGTCCGGCAAGACGCCCAAAGCTGGCAGCTCCGGCAAGGAGGTTGCCGCGGAGGTGGCAGTTGCCGACAAGCAGGACGGTACCAGCAAGCAGTATTGCAAGATTCACCGCACCAAGGGCCACGATCTCCAGAGCTGCAAGAAAGTCGAGCAGCTTGTTGAGCAACAGAGAGCTGAATACGAGCGGCGCGACAAGGAGAAAGCCCAGGAAGGTGCTGGAGGATCCGACAAGAAACGTCTCGGCCGAGGAGGACGCCGCGGCAAGGCCAAGCAGCGGCAAGGAGATAGACCTCCTCGCGGCCGCGACAAGGATGAAGATGACGACGACGATGAAGACATGGATGATGATGAGACTGATGAGCAGGAGTTCCAGAAAGCCACAGAGGTCCTATGCATTGACGGTGGTGCTTCTCTGCATACTTCACACTGCCAACTCAAGCAGTGGGTGCGGGAAGTTAATGCAGCAGAACCACCCATCGAGTCATGCAAGCCTCTGAAATGGTCCAGCACGCCTATCATCTTTGATATTGAGGACCACCCTGATCGCATAACTGCGGTCGGGTGCTTGCCGATGTTGGTTTCACCAACTATCCGCAACCTCAAAGTCACCAAGATGCTAGTTGACGGTGGGGCCGGCTTGAACCTGATCTCCTCCATGGTGCTCCAGAAACTCCAGATCCCTGACAGCGAGCTCGAAGAGACCGGTACATTTCAAGGAATCAACCCGGGAAGGAGTAAGCCAAAGGGAAAGATCACGTTGCCGGTAACATTTGGCAGCGAGTTGAACTTTAGGACTGAGAGGGTCACTTTGGACGTTGCTGACTTCCCATTGCCTTACAATGGGATACTCGGCCGTCCAGCACTCGCCAGATTCATGGCAGCCTCTCACTATGCCTACAACGTACTGAAGATGCTAGGCCCGATAAGTGTCATCTCTGTCCCCGGCGACAAGAAGGATGCCCTTATCTGCGCTGACAAGATCTACTGGCAAGAAGCAGCCGCAGCAGATCGCCAATCACTTGCCGCTGAAGCTCCCGGGGCGAAGAAGAAGACCAAGTCCGGCAAGAGCTCTGATGCCCACTCCGGCAAGCGCACCTCTTCGGAGTGCTGCGCTACCGTCGAGGACGCACCATCGAGCTCCACCGGCAAGTGTAAGAAGGTAATGGCAGCTCCACCTGAGACCAAGAAGGTGTCCGCCAAGGAGGACGGCACTGGTGGTACCTTCACCATCAGTGCCACTCTTGACCCCAAATAGGAAAGCACGCTCGTTGCTTTCCTGCGGGCGAATGTCGACGTGTTTGCATGGCAACCGTCTGACATCCCCGGTGTTCCCAGGAAAGTAATTGAGCACCACCTTGCCGTCTGTCCTCATGCGCGGCCCGTCAAGCAGAAAGTCAGGAAACAGGCAGTGGAGCGCCAAGAATTCATCGCAGAAGAAATCAAGAAGTTGGAAGCAGCAGGCCTTGTCAGAGGAGTTATCCATCCCACGTGGTTGGCCAATCCTGTAGTCGTGCGCAAGGCAAACGAGAAATGGAGGCTTTGTATCGATTTCACTGATGTCAATAAAGCTTGTCCAAAAGACCCATTTCCCTTGCCGCGCATCGATCAGATTGTCGACTCCACGGCCGGATGTGACTTGCTTTCGTTTCTTGATGCATACTCAGGATACCATCAGATCTTCATGGCAGAAGAGGATGAGGAGAAAACCGCATTCATCACCCCGTGTGGCACGTACTGCTTCGTACGGATGCCTTTCAGTTTGAAGAATGCTGGTTCAACATTTGCAAGGGTAGTCCACCACGCTTTTGAGCTGCAGATGCACAGAAATGTGGAAGCCTACATGGATGACATAGTGGTCAAGAGCAAGGACAGGGCGACCCTGATTCAAGATTTAGACGAAACATTTGCAAATCTGCGCAAGATCAACCTCAAGCTTAACCCCGAGAAGTGCGTATTTGGAGTCCCTTCCGGCAACCTTCTCGGGTTCTTTGTGTCTCAGCGGGGAATTGAAGCCAATCCCGACAAGATCAAGGCCATTGAGCAGATCGAAGCACCGAAGCGCGTCAAGGATGTACGAAGGCTTGCCGGTTGCGTGGCTGCTCTCAGCAGGTTTATCTCTAGATCTGCTGAGCGCGCCCTGCCATTTTTCAAAATATTGAAAAAGGCAGGTCCAATGAAATGGACTCCGGAGGCGGAGGCTGCGCTGCAGGACTTGAAGAGATACCTGTCCTCCACTCCAACACTTGTCGCACCTAGGCCACAAGAGAAGTTGCTGCTGTATATAGCGACAACCAATCAAGTGGTTAGTGCTGCGTTAGTGGCGGAGAGGGAGGCAGATGATGAGCCAGCAACCACGGTAGATACATCCAGCGACAAGCAGGGGGCTTCACCGACAAGCTCTGGTCCCGACAAGGATGGATCTGCGCAGGAGCATGACAAGATGCAGAAGAGAATGGTGCAGCGCCCAGTTTACTTTGTCAGTTCCCTTCTGCAGGGGGCTAGATCAAGGTACTCTGCTGTGCAGAAATTGCTTTTCGGCCTTCTCATGGCCTCGAGAAAGCTGCGCCATTGCTTCCAAGCACATGAGATCACAGTTGTCACTCGCTTTCCGTTGAAGAGGATACTGCAAAATCCAGAAGCAACAGGTAGAATTGTCGAGTGGGCATTAGAACTGTCAAGCTTTGGCCTCAAGTTTGAAAGTACTTCAACCATCCAAAGCAGAGCATTGGCAGAGTTCATAGCAGAGTGGACGCCAACACAAGACAAAGAAATTCCAGAGACAAGCATCCCCGTCAAGGAAGCGAGCAAAGAGTGGCTGATGTACTTTGATGGTGCCTTCTCGCTGCAAGGCGCGGGTGCGAGCGTGCTGCTTGTCGCACCCACCGGAGAGCACCTCAAGTACGTAGTCCAGATGCACTTTCCCAAGGAGCAAGCAACCAACAATACTGCAGAGTATGAAGGATTGCTTGCCGGTCTCAGGATCGCAGCAGACCTTGGGATCAAGAAGCTCATTGTCAGGGGTGACTCACAGCTTGTCGTCCGCCAAGTGAACAAGAACTACCAGAGTCCGTTGATGGAAGCTTATGTTGATGAAGTGAGAAAGCTGGAAGAGCACTTTGACGGCCTACTGATGGAACATGTTCCGAGAGCTCAGAATAACATTGCTGATGGCCTGTCGAAGTGCGCCGCACTAAAGTTACCTGTGGAACTAGGGGTCTTTGTGCTCAAGTTGACTCAACCATCCGTAACGCCATCAACTAGACAGAACAAGAAGAGGAAGTTGATTTCTGGTGACTACTTTCCGGCAGAGCTCCCCGAAGCCGCCGCCAAGAAGGTCCCCAAGATCAACAGCAAGGATGCTGAGGAGCAGTCTGCTCCGGCAAGCCTTATGGTTTGTTCCGTTGCAGCAGACGCTCCCAACAAGCTTTGCTCCGACAAGCTTGCCGGGGAACATCAAGCTCCGGCAGAGCCGCAGGTTCTCGCCGTAGAAGCGGGTGTTCCCGCAGCAGCAGATGTGCCTTTAGTCCTTGTTGTCGAGCCACAAGCTCCAGCATGGGCGCAGCAGATTGTCCATTTCCTTCAGACAGGAGAACTTCCCGAAGAACAAGAAGAAGCGGAAAAAGTAGCCCGGCAGTCAAGTATGTACCAGTTTGTCGATAGCATACTGTACAGAAGAAGACTCAACGGTGTGAAATTGAAGTGTATTTGCCGGGAAGACGGACAAAAGCTGTTGGCAGAGATACATGGAGGCATATGTGGTCACCACATTGGTGCAAGAGCACTTGCCGGCAAAGCTTTCCGGCAAGGTTTCTTTTGGCCGACAGCCCTCCAGGATGCAACTGCACAAGTAACCAAGTGTGAAGCGTGCCAGTTTCATTCCAAGCAGATACACCAGCCAGCTCAAGCTCTCCAGACGATCCCTTTGTCCTGGCCATTTTCGGTTTGGGGGATCGATATCCTCGGCCCCTACCCCTGAGCTGTCGGGGGCTTTGAGTACTTGTACGCTGCAATCGACAAGTTCACAAAGTGGCCGGAAGTGGAACCAGTGAGGAAGGTGACAGCACAGTCAGCAATCAAGTTCTTCAGGTCGATTGTTTGCCGTTTCGGGATCCCTAACAGGATCATCACCGACAACGGCACGCAATTCACGAGCCGCACCTTCATGCAGTACGTCCAAGATCTTGGCGCCAAGATCTGCTTCGCTTCTGTTGCTCATCCGAGAAGCAATGGTCAAGCGGAGAGGGCAAATGCTGAAGTGCTGCGCGGGCTCAAGACCAGAACTTTCGATAGGCTGCACAAGTGCGGAAGAAACTGAATCGAGGAGCTGCCGGTGGTTCTTTGGTCGATCAGGACGACGCCAAATCGAGCCACTGGCCAGACACCTTTCGCTCTAGTCTATGGAGCGGAGGCAGTTCTCCCCACGGAACTCGTATACGGGTCACCTCGAGTGCTCGCTTATGATGAGCTTGAGCAAGAGCAGCTGCGACAAGATGACGCGCTGCTCCTTGAGGAAGATCGTCTTCAGGCTGCTGTACGAGCTGCTCGATACCAGCAAGCTTTGCGCCGCTACCATAGCCGCAAAGTTAGAGCCAGAAGCTTCGAGGAAGGCGACCTTGTTCTTCGGCACGTTCAGTCCGCCAAGAATTCCAACAAGTTTACGCCGAAGTGGGAAGACCCTTATCGGGTGAAACGAGTCACTAGGCCCGGCGCTGTCCGCCTTGAGACCGAAGATGGCATTCCGGTGAGCAACTCCTGGAACATTGAGCATCTTCGTAAGTTTTACCCATAGGGCGCGGTTGCCGGAACCTGTTCCGACAACCACCTTTTGTACAAGTCTTGCCGATGTTGCATGTAATCCTTTGTACAAAGCCGGGCGCAGATCCCGTGCATAAGTAAAGCTCATGTGCTCCGCACATCTTGTCAATTTCATGCATTATATTCTTTCTTGCATGCACTATCTGACACTTTGTGCAGCACCTACCCCCGGTAAGCAATAACGAGCCCTAAGGCTCCATGTCGTTATTTTCTCTTCTTTCTTTTTCTCAAAGGAAGGAAGATTCCCTCGCGCACAAGTTTGCTAGGGGGGGGAGGAGAAGATAATGATGTGGAACAGGCGTCGTTCAAGAAAGTTTCGCCTTGACGGAAACCTTGCCGGGAAGCAAACGACAGAAAAGCTAAGTTGCCAAAGTTTGAGCAATCAGTTTTAAATTTTTAAGTTATCTTCCTTGAACGACCGTGCTTTGTATGGAAAACCTGTGCGCGGAGGAACCAACTCGTAGCTAGTTGCGCCCTTACTTTGTTTCGAGTCCGCTCAACAACTTAAGTGTGCTGCAACTAGTCGCGACAAGGTTTCTTGTCGGAAGCGGCACTGCCAGCAGGCTGCTGACGTTCCGCACTCAGCGCTCGCGGCTCGGGTGCCCGCGCCGACAAGTCCCCTAAAAGCGTAGGGTAAAAACATACAAAGGAAGGAATCTAGTAAAGGAAATAACATAGCAATTGATAACAGAAATAGAGTTGCATTACAAAATAACTTGTCGCAGCTCTAACAGATTGATCTTATAATATGGCTAGCAGCGACAAGGAGAAAGAGAAAACGGGCGGCCTAGTCTACGCGATCGCCCTCAACCCTCTTGATCTCGCTCACCTTGTCCACAATGGGTGCGACAAGGGCCTTGAGCGCATCCAGATCGGCGTCAGGCGGCAAGGACTTGAGGACGTTGGTGAGGTTGAGGCCTGGGTTGCGGAAAGCCACCTTCATCAGCACCTTCTGGAGAGCCCCCGTGCAAATCCTGCGCAACTCGTCGGCCAGCTGCTTTGGGATCCTCTCCCGGAGCCGCTGGAGTGCCGTCGCCACGCCCTTGAAGAACAGGCTGAGCTTGGCGCTGGGTTGGAGATGCTCGTCGGAAGGATACCCAAAGTCCTCCATCCCCAACTGCACCGGCTCCTCGTCGATGACTGCGGCGATATTCACCAGACCCTCGGTCCAATGCTCCACCGTCTCCCTAAATGAGTTCTGGGTAATAGCGATGCTCTCTAGCAGCGCCTTGTCGGCCTTGATCTTCTCCGACAAGGTCACCTCTCGCTCCTTGGCGGCATCCAGCGTCTGAGTCAGCGTAGCCAGCTTCAACTCGAGATCCGCGTTGGAGTCTTTGGCGGCGCTGAGCTCCTTGCTCCTTTCAGCGAGAAGACCCTGCAGCTCACCATGAGCAGCAGCATCCTTCTCGCGCTCGCGCTTGAGCACAGCAAGCTCCTCGCCACTCGTCTTGAGGTTGGCCTCCAACTGCGTCACCCTCGTCTCCAGCTCCTTCTTGGCGGCCTCTGCAGTTGCGGCAGCATCCCTTGCTTCCTTGAGAGCCCCACCAAGTGTTTCCTCGCGCGCGACAAGCTCCTCCTCGTAGCTGTCAAGGTTGGCCTTCCGCTGCACCAACTTGCCTTCTCGCGCGGACTGCTTCTCGGCAGCAAGCCTTTGTTCCTCCTCCGCTTCGGCCTTCTCGAGAAGGAAGGCTGTACGCTCCTCGGTGAGTCGCTCCCGCTCCTGTGCCAGGGACCGGAGGGCTTCTTGATTGAGGCCCCGGAGCTCCTCCGCGCGTTTCTCCATATCGACTCCCGCCCTCGCGACAAGCGCTTCTTGGGAAGCCAGCTTGGCTTGTCGTGCGCGGTAGAGTGACAGCAGCTTCCGCAGCAGCTGCTCCTCCTCAGGCTCGCCACTGCTGCTGCTTGGCGCATCGACCAACGACAGCCCGGCGGAGGCGAGCCGCTCCTCATCGAAAGCTTCTCCTTCGACCGGCGCCCTGGAGCTCGACGCCCAGGGAAGCTTGATGAAGATACCGTCGCCGGCCTTCAAGTAGGCGCCGGCTGGGGCTCTTCAGAGCCTGGCTCCGCGGCAGCGGTGGAGGGATCGGCGGTCGGCGCAGCGCCTGGCGCTCCTGCGGCCTCAGGGCCGTCAGTGCAATCGCCCGACCCCTCGCCAGCTTCTGCGGCGGCAGCCTTGGCGGCCTCTTCGCCGGCGGGCTCATCAGCACCGGCCCCTTCTTCGTTGGCGGCGGCGTCGTCGTTGCTGCCACGCGCGCCTTCCTCGCCGGCATCCTCAGTCTTCATTGGCTCCGCAACAGATGGATCTGAAGAACGAAGAAGGGAGAAAAATCAAGCAAAAATCCAAGAAAGGGAATTCAGAAGAAGAAGAACCCAAGGGAAGATTTCAGGCAAGAAGATTACCTGTACTAGGATCTGCGGTCGCGGTCTCAATCGCCGGAGGATCACTGGTGCCATCCCTTGCCGGAGAACTGTCCCTTGCCGGGGAGTTCTCCCTTGCCGGAGAGCGCTCCCTTGCCGGGGACTCCTCCCTTGGTAGCGTAGTTGAAGCGGATGGCACTTCGGGGGCGGCTTCCGGGCCCTCCTGGTGAGGCTGTTCTGCTCCTACACAAATCAACAAGCAAGATATCAGTAGAGAAAAGAGCACCCATGCGCGCCCGGCAGCAGGAAGTAAACTACAAACTTACGCTGGGGGCTGCGCTGGGGGCTGCTTTGGGGAGTGGCTGCAGGGTCCGTCAAGGTGGTCTCAGACACACCACCTGCTGACATAGTGGGATCATCTTCGATGACAATCACCGGGGCCTTGGCTCTCTTCGCCGCTCTCTGGGCCAGCGTCCTGAAAAGGAATGGATTCAGATCGAAGCAAGTCAGATACAAGACAAAAACAACAAGAATTGAAGAGCTACAAGAGCACCAAAGAAACTTACTCTTCTTCCTCCTCGTCGGAGCTGAGCGTGGAGAGATCGAAGTCCGGCTCCCCTCCGGTGCAGCGAGGCGGAGGAGTAGGATCCCTTGCTTGCTTGGCAGGGGCGGTGGCGGTGGACCGGGAAGATCCCGCTCCAGTTGCCGCAGCAGCGTGAGGCGCTCCCGCGGCAACATTGCTTGCCACGGTAGAGCGTGTCACACGGCTTGGCGGCTATTGGCTCGTTTGCCGCCCCGCTACGTCCCCAGCCCTATGGAGACGCCTTCTTGGCTGGGCCGGGGGCTCCGCCTGCGGCAAGCTGTCTGAAGGCTCGGGCTCTTCCTCACCGGCCTCGCTCGGCTCAGCTTCAGGGCCGGCAAGATCTTCCTCACCGGCAAACTCCTCGCGCTCGGCAAGGCTTGCCACCTCTGCCGCCTCTGCCTCCTCTACGGTGAACCCGAACGTGCCCGCGGAAGCTGCTGCCGCAGCCTCCTCCGTCCTGGTGGCGATGCGCTGCAGCTCCGCGTCGGTGGTGTCGCGGGTGAGGCTCTTCTGCTTGTCGGCGCGGACCGGCACTTCTTCCAAGTTGTCGAAGAACGCCCGCACGACGTCATCCGCAGGCTCTTGCCAAGTTGGAACGATTCCGTGGGAATCGCACAACGGCATCATGGCGCGGATCCGGTCAAGCGATGAATTATTGCACAATGGAACGATGCTCCTCGGCAAAACGAATGGGTGCTGGGGGTCGCGTTTGAACAGCTCCAGAAGCATTGCATCCAACTCCAGGACGATGAAGTTGAAGTTGAGGCCCGGACGCAGCCGCATTATATCTGCCGAGTTCTTGAACTCCTAGGCGGGTCTCCCCCTCTCCTGCAGGGGGGCGATGCGGCGGCGAAGGAAATCCGCGCCAACGGCGCCTACGGTGAGCCCGGCAAGCCTGAGGCGAAGGATCCGGGTGACGGCGATCTTCAATCTGTCGTCTTCCGGGGCCACGTTGCTCCAATCGTTGCTGCGCACGATTGGGGCTTGGCGCAGGGCAGTGAACGGCTGCGGGTTCTCCTCGACGATCCAGCACCACTCTGCTCTCCACTCCTCCCATTTGCTGCGAAGCTCACCCTCCAGATACGCTTCCTTCTTGCCGACTCTCGAGATCCAGGCGATCCCTCCGGCAAGCGGCTCTCCTCTCTCGACCCGAGGCATGAAGAAGTGGCGGAAAAGGGCTACATTGGGGTGGGCACCGACAAAGTTTTCGCACAAATGTGCGAAAACTGCCATGGGCAGGATGGTGTTGGGGGTGAAATCAAGGAGGCGGAACCCGTAGGTGTTCATTATGTCGCAGAAGAACTCCGAGAAGGGCGGGCAGAGCCCTCAATAGAAGAACAACGCGAAGAATGGGTACCCGTTTGGAGCCAGTTCCGGAGCGGCGGCCGGGAGTACCCTCGTGCGCGGATGCGCTCGCGTCTTCGTCGACCAGAAGAGGTAGTAGTACTCCCTCAGCTCCTGCGCACCGAGCTGAGGGGAGAAGATCGCCCGCTCCTTCCGCAGCGCCGCGAGCCGCTGCGCCTCGGCCGACTTCACGCCCTTCCCCTTGTCGGCTTTCGGAGCCATGGCGGAGGTGGTGGGGGAGGTCGACGGCGTTGGTGATGCTGGTGGCAATGGGGGGCGGAGCGCTGCTCTCTCTCGGCTTGGAGAAGAAGGGGGGAGCGGCAGAGGTTTGCGAAGATGGAGTAGTAGCAACCAGCAGGGGGGGGGGACGAACTGCCCCTGTTTTCCCCTGCTTACAAAGAGGGAGGGGGCGGACGTTTCGCCCTTCCGAATAAAGAAACCACCCACGATCTCTCCCATGACGCCGCATTTGACGCGTGCCGTTAGGGAGGGCGCGGTGGATACGGAGTCAGATACGGTGTAACCCAGGCCGCGTGTGCCCGTGCCCTATTTTGGGCCTGGCCCAACAGCGCTCGGCACCGTGTATGGCCCAGGCCCGGGGCTCCTGTCGGTGTACTAGAATAGGGGTACCCTAGTATCTCGAACTTGTGCACGGGCAGTTGCAGCGCCCCGCGGCAAGGCTTGCTGGGCGACCGCCAAGGTCCTCCATGGTTCCTTTGGAGCCATTCAAGAACAAAGTATTCAAGACAAGGCCCCAGCAAGAGGAGCTTGCCGGGAAGGCCAACCAAGGCATCCCAAGGAACTTGTCACGACGCGCCACGCGTCCCGGCAAGGTGACAAGGCCCCGGCAAGAGGAGCTTGCCGGGAAGACCAACCAAGGCATATCAGGGCCCGGTGAGCGACAAGCTTTCGGACCCGACAAGACAACGGCCGCGGCAAGGCGCTTGCCGCGGCAGGTGACCACTCTGTGCCCATGCTCCAGCGCATCCACCAACGTGTCACTCTGGGGGCCTTTCCAGGCGCGCGTGGCGGGAGGCTGTGCAGCCATCGGTGCGCGGTGACATGCGAAGCTGACAAGATCGCCATCGTGGCGAGCGGTGGCGTCCCTGACGGTACCTTTCTGCACTGTTTGGGCGACGCAGACGGGTATTTAATGCCCTTGTCCCCTGCCGTCAGGGTTAGGTAGGGTGCACTGTACAAGTAACTGTACCAACCACCTCTCTTTTTACATTTTTACCCTTCTCCGCGTTGCCACCTGTCGGTGACCCCTTGAGCACACAAAAGGAGGCCCATGCGCAACGTAGAGGGGGTTCGGATCATTCAGAAGCCAGAGAAACACTTAGCTCTCTTGAGCAAGAACATAATAGAATCAAACAAGCAACAGTAGGAGTGTTATCTCTCCGGAGAGCTCCGAAGCTGGGTAAACTGCTCGTGTGCTTCGCCTCGATCCGCTCTTCGTGCGACCTCCGCCCCCACCGAACCGAAAGGGGCTCGGTCCGCCGGCCCCATAGGTGTTCGTGGATCAGTTTCCCCGACACTCGTGACCCATAAATTGATCTTGCATGACCGACTCTATTGTCCAGGTCCTGTCGCAGGTCGTGCGTGCATCCTGCGGCCGCTGTTTCTCTGCCTCTAGGTCAGTGTGCCGCAGGTTGGTGTTCGGCTTGAGTTGCCGCTCTATCCCGAACATGAGGTGGCCGGTCGGGTCCGTCAGCTCCATTATGTGCTGTCGGTATAGGCTCCGGGACCTCCTCGTCGAATTGGGAGAGCAACCTGGGTTTTGGGTAACTTTTAGTTGGGCGCTCGAGGTCGTGTTCCTCGGCTGCCAGGACATTAGTCCATCTGTCATTGAGTAAGTCCTGATCGGCTTGAAGTTGTTGTCGCTTCTTTTTCAGGCTTCTTGCTATGGCGATTATCCGGCGCTTGAAGCGCTCTTGTTCGAGGGGATCCTCTGGTACGATGAAGTCCTCATCGCCCAGGCTCTCGTCATCTTCGGAGGTCGGCAGGTAGTTACTATCCTCCAAGCCCTCGTCCCTGATAGGATCATCGGGGTTGACTTGCCCCTCTTCCCAATCATCTTGTTCAGATGTTGGCTCGACATGGGCTTCTTGGTCTTCGGCATTATCCGGAGTATTGTTGTCTCCAGTGCCTGTATTGTTGTCTTTTTTGCGATGCGATTTTGATCGGCGCCGCTGACGTCGATGCTTCATGGGTGCTTCAGCTGGTTCATCTTCTAGAATCTTCTCGTCATTGGCGTCGTTCTCTTTGGGTGTGTCCACCATGTATACGTCATACAAAGAAGTGGCCGTCCAGCGTACGGTGAACGGCGGGTTCTGGCCTTGCTCTTCTCCGGCATCGTCGTCCGTGTCGTCGATGTCTTCGGAGGCGTAATTAAGCATGTTGGTTAAATCCTCGATAGTGGCTATGAAGTGGGTGGTGGGTGGGACATAGAATTCCCTGCACTCAGCCCCCAGTGCGGGCTGGGCATAGTTCGGCAGCGATCCTTCTGTAATGGTGAGAGACCCCATTAAGTCCAGAGCCTTTCTTAAGGGCGAGGTATGGACAGGGAAGCGAAAATCCTTGGAGCAGGGCAGGACAGGAGCTCCCTGGCCGGGCTCGTATAACACATACCTCGAGAGTTTGGAGCTGGTACCCGAGGGTGAGTCCGTCTCGGTGAGGATAGAGGAGGCCAGGAGTGATTTCGGACCGGTCGGTGAAACGATCCCCTCAGCGTCTATCGTGTTGAGCTCTATGGCCACGCAGAGCCCAGCGGGCTCTAAGCTCCCGTCTTCGGACTTGGTGAGGAGTTCCGGATCTAAGGCCAGAACTGCGGTTGAGGCCGCGAACCCTTGGAAGATCAAGTCTCCTCGGATATCAGCGACGTAGTTTAGGTTTCCAAACCTGGTCTGATGACCAGGGGCGTGGCTGTCGACCTGCTCCAGATGACCAATCGATTGGCAGGCAGTGTGAAGGCACCGAATCCGAAGATTTGGCCGGGGAGAAAAGTCTCCCTCAGGACGGAGTTGTTGTGGATGGTTGATGGAGCCATCGAACCTTTTGGTGACGATGCAGTGGAACTCTCAATGAAAGCACCTATGTCGGTGTCAAAACCGATAGATCTCGGGCAGGGGGTCCCGAACTATGCATCTAAGGATCGAACGTAACAAGGAGGCAGGGGACACGGTGTTTACCCAGGTTTGGGCCCTCTTAATGGAAGTAATACCCTACTTCCTGCTTGATTAACTATGATGAATATAGGGGTTACAAGAGTTGATCTACCTTGAGATCGTAATGGCTGAACCCCAGATGTCTAGCCTGTATGATTGTGTTCTTGCCCAACAGACTAAACCCTCCGGTTTATATAGAAACCAGAGGGATCTAGGGTTGTACAGAGTCGGTTACAGAAGAAGGAAAATATATGATCCGAACGCCAAGCTTGCCATCCACCCAAAGGAGAGTCCCATCCGGACACGGGAAGGTTCTTCTATCTTGTATCTTCATGGCCCATTAGTCTGGCCCACGTCACATAGCCCGGACGCCTGAGGACCCCTTAGTCCAGGACTCCCTCAGTGGTCCTAATTTTTTAGAATTTCGGAGTTACAGAAGTATTCGAGAGTTACAGATTGCTACACACTATTCTGTTTTTGACATATTCTGTTTTCTATGTGTTGTTTGCTTATTTTGATGAATCTATGGGTAGTATCAGGGGGGTACAAACCATGGAAAAGTTGGAATATAGTAGATATTACACCAAAATAAATAAAGAATGAGTTTGCAATAGTACTTTAAAGTGATGATTTATTTTCTTATACCAACGGAGTTCATGAGATTTTCTGTCAAGTTTTGTGTTGTGAAGTTTTCAAGTTTTGGGTAAGGATTTGATGGATTATGGAATAAGGAGTGGCAAGAGCCTCATTTTGGGGATGCCCAAGGCACCCCAAGGTAATATTCAAGGACAACCAAAAGCCTAAGCTTGGGGATGCCCCGGAAGGCATCCCCTCTTTCGTCTTCGTCTATTGGTAACTTTACTTGAGGCTATATTGTTATTCACCACATGATATGTGTTTTGCTTGGAGCGTCTTGTATGATTTGAGTCTTTGCTTTTTAGTTTTCCACAATCTTCCTTGCTGTACACACCTTTTGGGAAAGACATGCATGAATCATGAGTTACTAGAATACTCTATGTGCTTCACTTATATCTTTTGAGCTAGGCAATATTGCTCTAGTGCTTCACTTATATCTTTTTGGAGCACGGCGGTGGCTTTATTTTATAGAAATTTATGAACTCTCGTGCTTCACTTATATTATTTTGAGAGTCTTTTAGAACAAGATGGTAATTTGCTTTGGTTATAAATTTAGTCCTAATATGATAGGCATCCAAGAGGGATATAATAAAAACTTCCATATAAAGTGCATTGAATGCTATGAGAAGTTTGATTCTTTATGATTGTTTTGAGATATGAGATGGTGATATTAGAGTCATGCTAGTGGAGTAATTTTGAATTTGAGAAATACTCGTGTTGAGGTTTGTGAGTCCCGTAGCATGCACGTATGGTGAACCGTTGTGTAACGAAGTTGGAGCATGAAGTATTTATTGATTGTCTTCCTTATGAGTGGTGGTCGGGGATGAGCGATGGTCTTTTCCTACCAATCTATCCCCCTAGGAGCATGCGCGTAGTACTTCGTTCCATAACTAATAGATTTTGCAATAAGCATGTGAGTTCTTTTTGACTAATGTTGAGTCCATGGATTATACACACCCTCACCCTTCCACCATTGCTAGCCTCTCTCATGCCGCGTAACTTTCGCCGCTACCATACACCCACCATATACCTTCCTCAAAACAGCCACCATACCTACCTATTATGGCATTTCCATAGCCATTCCAAGATATATTGCCATGCAACTTTCCACCGTTCCGTTTATTATGACATGCTTCATCATTGTCATATTGCTTTGCATGATCATGTAGTTGACATAGTATTTGTGGCAAAGCCACCTTTCATAATTCTTTCATACATGTCACTCTTGATTCATTGCACATCCCGGTACACCACTGGAGGCATTCACATAGAGTCATATTTTGTTCTAAGCATTGAGTATTTTCGAGTTGTAAGTAAATAGAAGTGTGATGATCAACATTATTAGAGCATTGTCCCATTTGAGGAAAAAAAGAGGCCATAAAAAAGAGAGAAAGGCCAAAAAAGGGGGGAATGTTACTATCCTTTTTCCACACTTGTGCTTCAAAGTAGCACCGAGATCTTCTTGATAGAGAGTCTCTTATTTTGTCACTTTCATATACTAGTGGGAATTTTTCATTATAGAACTTGGCTTGTATATTCCAACGACGGGCTTCCTCAAATGCCCTAGGTCTTCATGAGCAAGTGCTACCTCTTGAGCTTGTGTTGGTTTTCCCCAGAAGAAGAAAGGGTGATGCAACAAAGTAGCGTAAGTATTTCCCTCAGTTTTGAGGACCAAGATATCAATCCAGTAGGAGACAACGCACAAGTCACCGAATACCTGCACAAACAATCAACAACTTGCACCCAATGCGATAAAGGGGTTGTCAATCCCTTCATTGTCACTTGCAAAAGTGAGGTCTGATAGAGATAGATAAACGGTAAAGTAAATATTTTTGATATTTTTGGTTTATAGATCGGAAAGTAAAAGATTGCAAAATAGTAGATTGGAAACTAGCAAGATGTAAATGAGATTAAATAATATGGAAGATTCAATATAATGGAAAAGAGACCCGGGGGCCATACACTAGTGGCTTCTCTCAAGATAGCAAATATTATGGTGGGTGAACAAATTACTGCCGAGCAATTGATAGAAAAGCGCATGGTTATGACAATATCTAAGGCAATGATCATGAACATAGGCATCACGCCCAAGTCAAGTAGACCGACTCCTGCCTGCATCTACTACTATTACTCCACACATCGACCGCTATACAGCATGCATCTAGAGTATTAAGTTCATAAAGAACGGAGTAATGCATTAAGTAAGATGACATGATGTAGAGGAATTAACTCAAGCAATATGATGAAAACCCCATCTTTTTATCCTCGCTGGCAACAATACAATATGTGCCTTGCTGCCCCTACTGTCACTAGGAAAGGGCACCACAAGATTGAACCCAAAGCTAAGCACTTCTCCCATTGCAAGAAAGATCAATCTAGTAGGACAAACTAAATCGATAGTTCAAAGGGACTTGCAAAGATATTAAATCATGCATATAAGAATTCAGAGAAGAACCAAATGATATTCATAGATAATCTGATCATAAATCCACAATTCATCGGATCTCGGGAAACACACCGCAAAAGAATATTACATCGAATAGATCTTCAAGAACATCGAGGAGAACATGGTATTGAGAATCAAAGAGAGATAAGAAGCCATCTAGATAATAACTATGGACCCGAAGGTCTGTGGTAAACTACTCACGTTTCATCGGAGAGGTAATGGTGTTGATGTAGAAGCCCTCCGTGATCGAATCCCCCTCCGGCAGGATGCCGGAAAAGGTCCCTAGATGGGATCTGATACGTCTCCAACGTATCTATAATTTTTGATTGTTCCATGCTATTATATTACTTGTTTTGGATGTTTATGGGCTTTACTTTACACTTTTATATCATTTTTGGGACTAACCTGCAAACCGGAGGCCCAACCCGAATTGCTGTTTTTTGTGCCTATTTCAGTGTTTCAAAGAAAAGGAATATCAAACGGTGTCCAAACGGAATGAAACTTTCGGGAGCGATCTTTTGGGAACAAACATGATCCAGAGGACTTGGAGTGGAAGTTAAGAAACAAGCGAGGCGGCCACGAGGGTGCCCGGCACGCCCCCCACCCTCATGGGCCCCTCGAGCGTCCACCGACCGACTTCTTCCTCCTATATATACCCATGTACCCTGAAAACATCAGAAGCGACCATGAAAAAGTATTTCGACCGCCGTAACCTTCTGTATCCGTGAGATACCATCTTGGAGCCTTCACCGGCGATCCGCCGGAGGGGGAATCGACCACGGAGGGCTTCTACATCAACACCATAGCCTCTCTGATGAGTTGTGAGTAGTTTACCACAGACCTTTGGGTCCATAGTTATTAGCTACATGGCTTCTCTCTCTTTGAATCTCAATACAAAGTTCTCCTCAATCTTCTTGGAGATCTATTCGACGTAACTCTTTTTGCGGTGTGTTTGTCGAGATCCGATGAATTGTGGGTTTATGATCAAGTTTATCTATGAGAAATATTTGAATCTCCTCTGAATTCTTTTATGTGTGATTAAGTTATCTTTGCAAGTATCTTCGAATTATCAGTTTGGTTTGGCCTACTAGATTGATCTTTCTTGCAATGGGAGAAATGCTTAGCTTTGGGTTCAATTTTGCGGTGTCCCTTCCCAGTGATAGCAGGGGCAACAAGGCACGTATTGTATTGTTGCCATCAAGGATAAAAAGATGGGGTTTATATCATATTGCATGAGTTTATCCCTCTACATCATGTCATCTTTCTTAGTGCGTTACTATGTTCTTTATGAACTTAATACTCTAGATGCATGCTGGATAGCGGTCGATGTGTGGAGTAATAGTAGTAGATGCAGACAGGAGTCGGTCTACTTGTCACGGACATGATGCCTATATACATGATCATGCCTAGATAATCTCGTAATTATTCGCTTTTCTATCAATTGCTCGACAGTAATTTGTTCACCCACCGTAATACTTATGCTATCTTGAGAGAAGCCACTAGTGAAACCTATGGCCCCCGGGTCTATCTTTTATCATATAAGCTTTCAATCTAATTTTATTTGCATCTTTACTTTTCCAATCTATATCATAAAATACCAAAAATATATTTATCTTATCATATTATCTCTATCAGATCTCACTTTCACAAGTGGCCTTCAAGGGATTGACAACCCCTTTATTGCGTTGGTTGCGAGTTCTTGTTTGTTTGTGTAGGTGCGTGGGACTTTTGAGTAGCCTCCTACTGGATTGATACCTTGGTTCTCAAAAACTGAGGGAAATACTTGCGCTACTATTGCTGCATCACCCTTTCCTCTTCAAGGAAAACCAACGCAAGCTCAAGACGTAGCAAGAAGGATTTCTGGCGTTGTTGCCAGGGAGGTCTTCGCTCAAGTCAAGACATACCAAGTACCCATCACAAACTCATCTCCCTCGCACTTACATTATTTTCCATTTGCCTCTCGTTTTCCTCTCCCCCACTTCACCCTTGCCATTTTTATTCGCCCTCTCTTTCCCAATCTCTTCTCTCTTTCGATTGCCTTTTTGTTTGCTTGTGTTGGATTGCTTGTCGCTATGGCGCAAGATAATACCAAATTGTGTGACTTTTCCAATACCAATATAATGATTTCCTTAGTACTCCGATTGCTCCTCTTAATGATGTCGAGTCTTGTGGAATCAATGCTGCTTTGCTGAATCTTGTTATGAAAGATCAATTCTCCGGCCTTCCTAGTGAAGATGTCGCTACCCATCTAAACAACTTTGTTGATTTGTGTGAGATGCAAAAGAAGAAAAATATGGATAATGATATTGTTAAATTGAAGTTATTTCCATTTTCACTTAGAGAACGTGCTAAAGTTTGGTTTTCGTCTTTCCCTAAGAATAGTATTGATTCATGGAATAAGTGCAAAGATGCTTTTATCTCTAAGTATTTTCCTCCCGCTAAGATCATCTCTCTTAGGAACGATATTATGAATTTTAGACAACTTGATCATGAGCATGTTGACCAATCTTGGGAAAGAATGAAATTAATGATTCGCAATTGCCCTACTCATGGTTTGAATTTATGGATGATCATACAAATTTTTTTATGCCGGATTGAATTTTGCTTCTAGAAATCTTTTAGATTTGGCCGCGGGAGGCACGTTTATGGAAATCACCTTAGGAGAAGCTACTAAACTCCTTGATAATATTATGGCTAATTATTCTCAATGGCACACCGAAAGATCTACTAGTAAAAAAGTGCATGCTATAGAAGAAATTAATGTTTTGAGTGGAAAGATGGATGAACTTATGAAATTGTTTGCTACTAAGAGTGCTCCTATTGATCCCAATGATATGCCTTTGTCTACTTTGATTGAGAATAATAATGAACCTATGGATGCGAATTTTGTTGGTAGGAATAATTTTGGTAACAATGCTTATAGAGGAAACTTTAATCCTAGACAGTTCCCTAGTAATTCCTCTAATAATTATGGAAATTCCTATAATAATTCTGACGGTGATTTCAATAAGATGCCCTCAGATTTTGAGAATAGTGTTGAAGAATTTATGATCTCTCAAAAGAATTTTAATGTTTTGCTTGAAGAAAAATTGCTTAAAGTTGATGAATTGGCGTTGATAGACTCTTGCTTGATGTTGATTCTTTGAAACTTAGATCTGCTCCTCCTAAGCATGATATCAATGAGTCTCTCAAAGCTATGAGAATTTCCATTGATGAGTGCAAAGAAAGAACCGCTAGATTGCGTGCTAAGAAAGATTGCTTTGTAAAGGCGTGTTCTTCTAGTTTCCATGAAAATAATGATGAAGATCTAAAAGTTATTGATGTGTCCCCTATTAAATCTTTGTTTTGCAATATGAATCTTAATAATGATGGGACTGGAGATGAGTCAACTTTAGTTAAAAGGCGTCCCAATGATTCGGAGTTCTTAGATCTTGATGCTAAATTTGGTAAAAGTGGGACTGGAGAGGTCAAGACTTTAAATAGCATTGAACCCACTATCTTGGATTTCAAGGAATTTAATTATGATAATTGTTCTTTAGTAGATTGTATTTCCTTGTTGCCATCCGTTGTGAATTCTCCTCATGCTTATAGTCAAAATAAAGCTTTTACCAAACATATTGTTGATGCCTTGATGCAATCTTATGATGAAAAACTTAATTTGGAAGTTTCTATACCTAGAAAAATTTATGATGAGTGGGAACCTACTATAAAGATTAAAATTAAAGATCATGAGTGTTATGCTTTATGTGATTTGGGTGCTAGTGTTTCCACAATTTCAAAAACTTTATGCGATATTCTAGGTTTCCATGATCTTGATGATTGCTCTTTAAATTTGCACCTTGCGGATTCCACCATTAAAGGAGTGTATAGCTAGGATGATTGTGGTAAATTAAAAAGCAAAGACTCATATCATACAAGACTCTCCAAGCAAAACACATATCATGTGGTGAATAAAAATATAGCCTCAAGTAAAGTTACCGATAGACGAAGACGAAAGAGGGGATGCCTTCCGGGGCATCACCGAGCTTAGACTTTTGGTTTTCCTTGAATATTACCTTGGGGTGCCTTGGGCATCACCAAGCTTAGGCTCTTCCACTCCTTATTCCATAGTCCATCAAATCCTTACCCAAAACTAGAAAACTTCACAACACAAAACTTGATAGAAAATCTCATGAGCTCCGTTAGTATAAAAAAATAAATCACCACTTTAAGGTACTGTTGCAAACTCATTCTTTATTTATATTGGTGTAATATCTACTTTATGCCAACTTCTCCATGGTTCATACCCCCCGACACTACCCATAGATTCATCAAAATAAGCAAACAACACGCGAAAAACAGAATCTTTTAAAAACAGAACAGTCTGTAGTAATCTTTAACTCTAGAATACATCTCTAACTACAAAAATTCTTAAATAAATTGGTGGACGTGAGGAATTTGTCTATTAATCTTCTGCAAAAATAATCAACTCAAAAGCACTCTTTTGTTAAAAATGAAAATAATCTCGTGAGCGCAAAAGTTTTTGTTTTCAGCAAGATCAAATCAACTTTCACCCAAGTCTTCCCAAAGGTTTATTTGGTACAAACACTAATTAAAACATAAATTCCACATCTAACCAGAGTCTAGATAAATTATTTATTACTAAACAGGAGCAAAAAGCAAAGAAAAAATAAAATTGGGTTGCCTCCCAACAAGCGCTATCGTTTAACGCCCTTAGCTAGGCATATTTTTTCAATGATGCTCACATGAAAGATAGTAATTGAAACACGAAGAGGGCATCATGTAGCATGTGACAAACACATCTAAGTCTAACATAATTCGTATGCATAGGCATTATATAAGCAAACACATTTTCAAGAAAGCAAAAACTAGCATATGCAAGGAATGAGAAAGAAACAATAACAATCTCAACATAACGAGAGGTAATTTAGTAACATGAAAGTTTATACAACCATATTTTCCTCTCTCATAATAATTACATGTAGGATCACAAGCAAAAACAACAAAATAGCTATCACATAACATATTCTCAACATGATCCACATCCATGCGAAGTTGACACTCTTCCAAAATAGTGGGATCAACATTAACTAAAGTCATGACCTCTCCAAACCCACTTTTATCAAAAATTTCATAAAATTGATCATTCTCCAAATATGTGGGATCTAAATTTGACACTCTTCCAAACCCACTTTCAATATTATTGCAAACATTATTATCAATCTCATATTCATCATGGGGCTTAAAGAAATTTTCAAGATCATAAAAAGAATCACCCCAATCATGATCATTGCAACAAATAGTAGACATAGAAAAACTAGCATCCCCAAGCTTAGGGTTTTGCATATTACTAGCACAATTGACATTAATATAATTTATAATAACATCATTGCAATCATGATTTTCATCGAAGGAACAGTCAAGTATGGGTGCAATAGCCACAATCTCATGTTTAACATAAGGGACTATAGCAAATTCATCTCCATAAATATTGGCATCATGGCCACAAGAATAGCAAGCATCATGTTCATCAAGGGATATTTCAACCAAATCATCGGAATCATAATTATCTATAGATTCATGCATATCATTATTTTCTTCCAAAGCAACGGTCATTCTCTCAATAAATTCTTTGACATAGACATTATGAGCATAGTTTTCATAGCAATATTTAAGTATGTCAAAATTTTCAGATTTGTAGAGAGTAATATCATACTTTTCAATCAAAGAAGCAACTTCATAAGCACCCTTAAAAGCAAAAAATTCTTCAGTTTGTTCGATATCATAGTAACTATAAACACCCTTTGCCTAAGAAGATATGATTTCATTATCATTAAACTCACATAGGTAGGGAAGGTGTTTTTTAGGTTTCTTAGAGCAACAAGTAAGATCATAAATTTCACAAAGATTCCAAGAAAACACAACAAATTGTTTATTTGATTCCATAAGAGTCTCCTTTTTTTAGACAAACGGTGACACACAAAATGAGCATGCTCATCTAAAGATTTTCCCTCAACTAAACTAGTTAGGGTTTCAGCACGAGCACAAATAGATCGAAGATGATCGAAGTAGAACGCTTTAAGTGGACCCATATCAATATATTTTTAGCAAACAAATAGAAGGCACATGGAAACACAAACAACAAGATATACGGGAAGACGAACAGAAAGAGGGGCGAAGAAAAGGCAAAGGTTTTCAAAAATCATTTTAGAAGTGGGGGAGAGGAAAATGAGAGGCGAAAGTCCAATAATGTAATGCAAGGGAGAAGAGTTTATGATGGGTACTTGGTATGGCTTGAGTTGACGTAGATCTCCCCGGCAACGGCGCCAGAAATTGGCAAGTTGACAGGAGACAAATCTTGACTTGAGTTGGCATAAATCTCCCCGGCAACGGCGCCAGAAATCCTTATTGCTACCTCTTGAGCTTGCGTTGCTTTTCCCTTGAATAGGAAAGTGTGATGCAATAAAGTAGCGTAAGTATTTCCCTCAGTTTTGAGAACCAAGGTATCAATACGGTAGGAGAAAATGCACAAGTCACCGAATACCTGCACAAACAATCAACAACTTGCACCCACGCGAAAAAGGGGTTGTCAATCCCTTCACTATCACTTGCAAAAGTGAGATCTGATAGAGATAGATAAACGGTAAAGTAAATATTTTTGGTATTTTTGGTTTATAGATCGGGAAGTAAAAGATTGAAAAATAGTAGATCAGAAACAAGCAAGATGTAAACGAGATTAAATAATATGGAAAAGATATTCAATATAATGGAAAAGAGATCCGGGGGCCATAGGTTTCACTAGTGGCTTATCTCAAGATAGCAAATATTATGGTGGGTGAACAAATTACTGCCGAGCAATTGATAGAAAAGCGCATAGATATGACGATATCTAAGGCAATGATCATGAACATAGGCATCACGTCCGTGTCAAGTAGACCGACTCCTGCCTGCATCTACTACTATTACTCCACACATCAACCGCTATCCAGCCTATATCTAGAGTATTAAGTTCATAAAGAACGAAGTAAGGCATTAAGTAAGATGACTTCATGTAGAGGAATTAACTCAAGCAATATGATGAAAACCCCATCTTTTTATCCTCAATGGCAACAATACAATACGTGCCTTGCTGCCCCTACTGTCACTAGGAAAGGACACCGCAAGATTGAACCCAAAGCTAAGCACTTCTCCCATTGCAAGAAAGACCAATCTAGTAGGCCAAACTACACCGATAATTCGAAAAGACTTGCAAAGATAGCAAATCATGCATATAAGATTTCAGAGAAGAACCAAATAATATTCATAGATAATCTGATCATAAATCCACAATTCATCGGATCTCGGCAAACACACCGCAAAAGAATAGTACATCGAATAGATCTCCAAGAACATCGAGGAGAACATGGTATTGAGAATCAAAGAGAGAGAGAAGAAGCCATGATACGGGGCTAACCTGGTGTAGGCCGATCTTTCATGATTGGAGTGGGCTCCCTCGAAGAACACGATGAACACAGGGAAGAACAGAGAGAAATTACAAGGCGAAACACTCAAGAACAAGTCCAATCACACATCCACTAGACAATCAAACACACAAGAACCAAAAGGTACATGAACAACAAAAGGAAAGATACAAGGTAGAGTTCATCTCCAAGAGGAGGTCTTGATGGTATCCTAGACGGATCTTCCCATGAGGGGATCTTCTCACATGGAGGTCTTGAACTCCATGGGAGTGGTGTCTCTCTATCTCTCTAGAGGAGAAGGTAGGAGCAAAGCTCACCTAAGAATGAGCTATCATATTTGCTACCCTAGAAAGGAGGAGGGAGAGGTCTATTTATAGTCTTAGTGCAAATGGGCGAAGTGAAGGGATACATGGGCCTCAGCCCGTAACTGGACACAGCCAGGGTCCCGACGTCCGTGAGACGCCGGTCGTCCGAAGGCTCGCGGGGGTCCGAACGTCCGTAGGTGTCTGGTCGTCCGGTCGCCAGTCGTCCGGTCTTACTCGGATTTCCATAGATTAGGTTATGTTTCCACGGCGTTGGACGTCCATAGGTGTCCAGTCGTCCGGAGCCTGGAAGGTGCCGGACGTCCGGGCTTGGCCGGTCGTCCGGAGCCTGTAGCTTCCGTGACAGCTCCGTCTTCTTCTGTCTTCTCTTCCATGCTTCCCTCACGGATGGTGTAGGTGTTCCTTGGCGCTTGCGCTCCTCCTCGTCGTCCGTGAAGCTCCAGCAATACCTATGCATGCACATGAGTGGAGTGTCAAGTAGTATGCCATCCTCGAAGGGGTCAAGTGAACACATGTAAAGGATAAGATTCACCTTTATGTATGAGAAGTAGATGTCGCACGTGTCACTTGCCAAATGAACTCTTGACATGGTGATATCCGCAATATGCTCCACATCATCCCCTCCCCCTTGGAAAAGATCCGACCTCGGATCAAAAGCCAAATCACCATGGTAAAGAGATGGCGTTGCCATGTTGAAGCGGTCGATCACCAAGCAGTCATCATCTTGAATCTCGAAATAGGCACTCTCCAATGTCGCACCATTTAGGATTCCTTCAAAAGGGGAAAATATAACAAACACTTGGAAAAATAAATGTGGTTAGCGTTAGTGCAAAACCAAATATTCAAGAGGTGATTCACCGAACAAGTGTTGTCATCAAGCATAGCATAGGGTGTGACAAAGGATTGTGACATGGCATGTAAGCATATCAATCGAGCACAAGCAAAAATATCATGGGGACAAGTATGCAATTGTGAGGTAGAGATGCAAATATGTGTGACACGAGAACAAGCATCTACCTCAAGTTCATAGCAAACATGGGCAAAGCGCTCAATGAAAGGTCTATGGTAGGCATATGAATCATTCACAGAACCAAATAAAATGAAATGTCTAAACACATGGGTCAAGTGCAAGACAATCCAAGCATAATGTGCATATGGTGTAGTGAATATAGTGTGGCACTCAACACAATAGAAAGAGCAATTGTTCATTATGTGTGAGGCAATCAAGTGAATCATGTGACAAGCAAAGGGACATGGCATATGTGAAGAAATGATATTGGTGCAACCAACCATATGATAGTAGCCAATAGTCCAAGAATTGGATGCAACACACAAGGTATATATATCATGAAGCATGGAAATGTGGCAATCATGGGTGATGCAACATGAGCAAGCATAGAGATCAAGTTGCGCAAACTAGTGGAGCGAAGATGCAACACACTAGAGTAAATCATGACAATCATGTCATGTGAGAAAATAATGGGCATAGGTAATGCACATGACATATCACAAGCACGAACACAAAGCAAGATCATAGTATCATCGTAGGAATGGTTCATAAATGGAACATGACAATAACAAGCAATGTCTCCACCAAGCTTGCAAATACACGTACAAGTGCTAGAATCAATAATCATGTGTAATGCAAAGCATGGGTCACAAGTGCATGGCAAAGGCATAGTAATGAGCATATCATGCAAAGTGAACACGGCAAGATGGGCATATAATATGTAATGGATAATAACCAATAGCAAAGTGAGTGCCATGTAGAAGAGATGCGCGAAGTCATTGCGCCAAGTGAGCGGTGGGCATGAAAATCCACGGGATCCCAAGGCATCATTGCTCTCTAGAGCTCGTTTTGTCAACTCGTGGGATTGCGAGGTTGACAAGTATTCATGGGTACCTACACAAAAGAGACACAAACCAAAGAAATTGTGCGCGTGGTAAATGTACACATCATCCATCATGATGTGTATGTGCACGTGTGAGTTAGCGCAAGATAAGCATCGCTCAAAGAAATTAGATGCATGGTATAAGAACATGTCATCCATCATGAAAAATAGTTATTGTGTATGACACGATGGGGACACAAATTGAGAATGCAAGTATATGGCACATCAATAGCATGTTTATTCATGGGGAGCATATGGTGCACACAAGTATTGGGATCATGTAATGAATGGGATGGATAAAAATCTCCTAACCTGTATGAGGGAACTATGGGGGTCTCCTCATGAGCAATAGCGGAAACATCATATGGAGAAAATGGACAACATCCAAAACAATGCATATCCGAAGCTAGGTGGTCATGGCATGGCATATGAGATAAATGATGCAAAGGGAGCATATCAATATCATCACAAGAAAAACAAATGCCAATAACCATGGGCTTGTCATCTATGCCATAAGTGCAGATTGGGTTTATTTTAATGGCATATGCATAGTCACTATGAAGAGATTGCAAATAAGACATATGGTTGATCTCATGCATAGCATATGACAAGTCAAGCGGATTATCAAACATGATGTGACCAAGGGAATTGTCACAAGAAATCATATGTAACATGGCATCACAACTAATAGACTCCACATGAGAATCATCATACTCATCATAGATGGGCGAATCATTGCATAGGGAAATCATACTAGCATGAAGCGTGGTACTAGGTGGATCAACATCATGCAAGCAATCAATGTCAAGAATGTCCACTAGTGGGACTAGCGCATCACCGTCACCTTTGTTACCTTTGTCATTCCACTCACGTGGTGTAGGTGAGGTGGGAAAGACCAAATGGTGGTCATCTTCATCTTGATGGAACCATGTGGGGGTGCATCATATTCCACCATGGCCATCATCTTGTCCAAAGGGAGGACGAAGTTGTCGAGGATCGGCGCATCATCATAAATGGGACCTAGCACCAAATGAGAAGACACAATAGAGGTAGAGGTCAAGTTGTTAGAAATGCAAATGGCCTCATGAGACCTATCAACTATCTCACTCTCTCTATGTGGTGGTTCACTCACTCCCTCAAAGTTGGTGCACTCGAAGTCACATATGGTGGAGTCACTCATCTCACTCAAGTGGTGGGGGTTGTGGCTCTCCTCACATGGGATTTGTGGCAACGCATCATATATGGGGCTAGTGGTGAAGTCACTCTCACTCTCAATATGATGGCACAAGTCACTCAAGTCATCATACGTCACCGTGGTCAAAGGGTAAATCCCATGCTCAACCATCTCGTCGCCATCGCCGTGGATGAAGGCCAAGATGGCATATCATCGATCTCGTCCATGATCGAAGGGAAAATCCCATGCTTGATCATCTTGTCACCGTCGCCATGGATGAAGGCCTAAGATGGCGCATCATCACTCTCCTCCATGACCAAAGGGAAAATCTCATGCTCGATCATCTCGTTACCATCGTCGTGGATGAAGGCCGAAGATGGCACATCATCACTCTCGCCTCCAAAGATGGAAGCATCATCCTTGCTCACCACCTTGTCGCTCGCCTCCAAAGCTTGGTCCTTGAGGGTCTCCGTAGTTGTACTCGTCGCCGCACCGTCTTGAAGAAGAGTCGAAGTAGACTCGGCACCATCAATGCCACAAAGAGGGATGGTGGTGAAGTCGAACTTGGGAGCATCGTCTTGGAGCTCATCAAACTTGATGAGGGCTTTGATCTCCTCCATTTGAGCTTGCATCTTGGCATCAGAGTTGTTTTTCGTGGCATCGAACTCTTCATTGTTGTAGACCGAAGGTGAAATGCCTTGCCTATCCATCACAAGACTCGAGTAGAGGTGAGTAGGAAATGAGATAAACAATACCAAGTTACCTTATCCCAAAGTTGAGAATGTATCCAGTTTCACTCAATGTGAAATGAACGAATAGTGGAATTGGTACCGGACTTGTTCACTCACACCTATCAAGTAAAGCTTATGGTAGAGATCGGTGAGGATAGTGGAAAAAAAATTTGATGCAAAATGTTAGCAAGAGTCAATAATGTTGAAAGAGATTCACAAATTCGCAAGTGAAACAAGTAGACCAATAGCAACGAATGGCACACGGAAACACACACACACGGATAGATAAATGGGGTCGCGCAACCAAGGAATGAGCACAAAATGTGGAATCCACGGAAAACGCTCGTGTTGCACAACTCAAGAGAGACGCTAGCACGATTGCTCAATAGGCGGATATGACACTTGTGCACAACCTATAAGATGCAAAATGGATAAACTTTCTATCCCAAGTATGCTATGTATGTATGGTTCCCGGTGTTTCTCTCAAGATGATCCAAGATGATCGGATATGACAATCTTATGTGCAATGTGGTATGATGCTATGGTACTTGCTTACAAGCTTCTTTGCTCTCTTTCTTTTGCTTAAAAGCTTTATTTTTTATGGCCACTTTTGCACAATGCACAAACCAAGGTAGCAATAGTGTATATGCGAGAACAATCTTGTGACACAAGAGATGATATGATGATACCAATATAATATGGTATGTATGCAATGGGAGGTGTAGATCACTAATGTGCACAAGTAACATTGTCGGGCTATACTCAATGGCTAGTCTCGACAGGCAAGTAACGCAAAATGGGCTAGGGGTTAACAATGCAATTTGCAAGGGGAATATACAATGATGTCATTGAGGTTACCATCCTTGGCGACGATGGGAGGCGGTGTTGCCGATGTCGACCCGTTCCTAGTTAGCCGAAACACCCTAGGAAACGGAAAAACCGCAAACTCAAAATCTCCAAAGGCAAATGTCAAATGGTGGTAGCGGAAAGCGGTGGTGGTTTGCACTTGGCAATGCAGAAGTGGAAAGATGGGCTATACACGTGTTGGAGTTGAAGTTGTCGTCCCTAAGTAGCCGAAACACCTTAGGAGACACAAGCCACAACTCAAACAAGCTCAAACAACAATTGGGTTAAGTTGGGGTGGTGGTAAGTGTATGGTGGGCAAGGTTATGCGGAAATGGTGGTGGTGGTTGAAGAAGAAGCAACCGTACCTAAGTAGCTGAAACACATTAGGAGACTCGAATCACTACTCAAGCAACCACTAATGCTATGGGGAACAAAATGGGTTAGGTTGCGGAAGTCGGTGGTTGCTATGCGGATGATGTGGTGGAAGTGATGAGGACATGACTACCTTGGATATGACCAAAAATATTGCATATATGCATATTTGTCAGGTGATTTCTAGTGCAAACTATTCAATAATCTATTTATGTTATCCAGAACAAAAATACTTCACACACTTTTGTGTTTTGTCTAATTGCAGGTGTATGGGACATTTGTACAATCCACATATGAAGATAAGGAAGAAAGAGATGTTTATTTTCTGTCCAAAAAGTTCTCTCACGTCACTTTTGGCCCAAGAGAAGATAGAGTCCAAGTCTCTCACGTTCTGGATTCAGATTCGGACTGCACAGACACACCTGACTCAAAACGGACACAAGTTTTTCATACGGACTCCGAATTGGGTGATTTTTTTTGTTGGAAACTAGATTTCATGCACTTTCCAACCCAATTGGAATCACCTTCAAATTCGTCCGGAGCGTTGAGTTGTGGACGAAACAATCTGATGCTGCAGCAGAATCCGAGTCAAACTACAAGTCCAAAGGTGTTACATCACCTCCACTTGGGCCCATTGGCCTTGTACGACCTAGATTTAGTTTTATGCTGCCTTGGGACGTCCTCCCACCTCCTTGGCCGCCACCCCTTGCTCCTATATAAGTAGATCCATCTAGTAGCTTTTCCTTGGGATTTGTTTAGTTAAAAGTTAGCCATTGCAACTTTGTGTACTTCGTTTGTGTCCAACGACCAGACCAAGACCGCTTCCGGATCCCCACCATTATCAATACCTCATATATATTTGCAATATTTAGATTGCTTTATCATATTCTTGCTCGTTCTTCGATTGCTTGCAGGAATAGACCTTCGTGGTCAGGCTGACCGTGCTTCCGACATCGTCAGTAACCTCAGGAGATTGGTTTAGCGATTGCTAAGGCGCAACGTCATGCACGTTTGTAGTCGGATCGTCAAAGTCGTCTCCACCAAATCGATAGTTATCATCTCATCGAAAGATCGGGACACCCTCGCCTCTATCAAGTGGTATCAGTTTTCAGGTTGCTCGGTGAGAATTTCCAGTTTTTCCTAGATTAGATTTTTTTCTTACCTATTGTCCAAGAAAAAACCACAAAAAAAAGTTAGATCTGTTCATCCTTTATCCAAGCCAGTCTGAGCCTTTGCAATTTTCTATTCATTGCTTGCATAGTTGAATTATCGGTTGCATCGTTGTGTCAGTTGCTGGTCTTAGTGTCTAGTTCGTTTAGAGTTTCGAGTTCTGTTCACATTAGTCACGCCACCGCTACATCATTATCTCTTCCGCTGTCCACCACCCATCCATCAATTTCCACCACGTGCTACCCACCATTCATTGTCATAATAATAGTTGAGATCGTTCACATCTTCACTTGATCCAATCTGCATCTTATCTAGTTTGTTTTGGAAAGAGGGAGAAAAAAAGAGAGAAAAAAAAGAGAGAAAAAAAGGGAAAAAAAGTCAGAGAAAAAAAAGGAGAGAAAGAAAAAAAAAGTGTGAGGAAAAAAAAGAGAGAAAAAAAAACAAAATTCGGATCTTTTTAGACTCAATCTCGTAGTTGAATTCGGATTGGAATCTGTTTTGTGCACTGTTCAGTAAAACAGGCATAACTTCCTCATACGAAGTCCATTTTGCCTCCGCGAGTACTCAAATGAAAGATAGCGAGGAGCCGCATCTAAATAGTTGCAGAAGCTAGTTCAATATTTGACACCTCAAAATCGGCTTCTAAATAGGTCTTTTTGCCCTCCGAAGTTCGTGAACACATCTTGTTCCAATTTTTCAGGCCAGTTTTAGAATTCTTTGACTCCTCATATCAACTCGGAATTGAGTGATTCTTTTTGCATTGGAAATCTTGAGTTAGTAGCATTCTTTGAAAGAATTTATCAGAAAATCGGCACAAACTTTTTCAGAGGAAAGTTGGAGACAAAGTTGTTGATATATCCTGCTTGGCTGTTGTTTCACCTCATTATCTTCACTGCTGTTGTGATCTTCACTTATATCTTGCTGTCAAGAGCTACTTAGTATCCTTCATTGATGCTAGTTGTGCTACGCCGTGACCTCATTAGTGTTCTAGGCTCGCGTCTCTAGTCCGGTCTAGCCTAGGACCAGCACAGTACCGTCGTTGAGCGTTTATTCAACATTGCATCTTTGAATTGATTATTGCTAATCTTTTGCTACCATATATAGCCAATCCAGCTCCACATATTTCTACACCGTGTATACGTACGCTCCCCTGGCAATCGCTTTACTCAATATTCGGGGTTACTTGACACCGCTGGTTGTCGATCACCGCCTGCTGCATGGTAAGAACTTGTAAGACATTGATATTTGCTTTACTGTGAGCGTTTTACCACCACATCCTAGTAGTTATAGGAACATTATTTTTGGGTTTTGTTTCTTGTTCTACTAATCATGACAGGATCCAGAGTCAATTCATGGGCTTTGTCGATCGCGGGAGACGTGCCACCACCTTTGCAAATACCACAACCGTCACGAGAGGTGCACAAACATCCAAATGCACATGATCAGGTTAATGTATCTATACCACCATTTAATGGCCGTTTTAAACCTGCTTTATATATTGAATGGGAGTTCGACATAAAAATATATTTGCTTCCCATAATTTCGATGAACATAAAAAGGTTAAGGTTGCGGTTGGTTCTTTCACTAGTTATGCTTTGGTTTGGTGGAGTGAATATTGTCGGTTACACCCTGATTATATACCTACTACTTGGGATGATTTGAAACTTGCCATGCGACATACTTTCGTCCCTGCTTATTATACTCGTGACATGATTAAGAAGTTGCAACACTTAAAACAAGGTAGTGAAACTGTAACAAAATATTATGATGATTTACAAACTACCTTGTTGCATTCCTCTTTAGAAGAAAGTGAAGATGATTTTATGGATAGATTTTGGGGAGGATTAAACCGTGATATTCAAGAGATACTAATTCATGAAGAGTGTTATCCTATGGACCATTTGTTTCATCTTGCTTGCAAAGCTGAACAGGAAATAAAACGACGTGTTGGCCACGAGGAAAACAAGCGCACGGTGCACATTCCAAGAGTTGATATGATTGTTCCTTCAACTACTAGGCATACTATGACAACCAAATCCGTTGTTGTCAGGACTACATCACCTCCACCATGTGACACATCGCCCCCGAGAGTGGCTACATCATCTGAGTTGATCATAAGAGGTAATGACAAAGGTACTGATCTTCCATCTCTACATGAGAATGATGAATGCCTTGTCAATTTGAATGCACCATCTGATGAGCTACCCACTACTTTGATCACACCACCTATTTTAGAGGACTACGTTGATAATTTGACTTTGCCATGTGATCAAACAACTGAAATACCAACAATTTTGAGTGCACCCATTGAATTAACTATTGATGCAAAAGAACCAATGTTTAATCATTTTGATATGACCTGTAATCTTGGTGATGATTCTGTGTTGAATGACTTATTGCATGTTTGCTTATTTAAGCATGTTGTAGCATGTAAATTTGATGCAAGTAAGGTTTATTCACCAATGTTGGGATGGTTTAATGATGAACATTGCCAATCTTTTGAAATGAATAAGAGCTTCACTTATATGTGCAAACTGAGTTGCAATATTTTCATGCCTTCTACTTCTTGTGCTAATTTTTTGGCTTTAGATTTTATGAACTATGCAAGTTACTCATCTATTCATGTGTCATATATGCAAAAATCAAGGGAAGTAAAAATGGATGACATATACATATACAACATGTACACCTTGTCTCTTTTGTTAGCCACATTTCAGATTAACCAACGCCGAGGACGGCTTTATTTTCAAGAAGGGGAGGATGATGAGGACATGACTACCTTGGATATGACCAAAAATATTGCATATATGCATATTTGTCAGGTGATTTCTAGTGCAAACTATTCAATAATCTATTTATGTTATCCAGAACAAAAATACTTCACACACTTTTGTGTTTTGTCTAATTGCAGGTGTATGGGACATTTGTACAATCCACATATGAAGATAAGGAAGAAAGAGATGTTTATTTTCTGTCCAAAAAGTTCTCTCACGTCACTTTCGGCCCAAGAGAAGATAGAGTCCAAGTCTCTCACGTTCTGGATTCAGATTCGGACTGCACAGACACACCTGACTCAAAACGGACACAAGTTTTTCATACGGACTCCGAATTGGGTGATTTTTTTTGTTGGAAACTAGATTTCGTGCACTTTCCAACCCAATTGGAATCACCTTCAAATTCGTCCGGAGCGTTGAGTTGTGGACGAAACAATCTGATGCTGCAGCAGAATCCGAGTCAAACTACAAGTCCAAAGGTGTTACATCACCTCCACTTGGGCCCATTGGCCTTGTACGACCTAGATTTAGTTTTATGCTGCCTTGGGACGTCCTCCCACCTCCTTGGCCGCCACCCCTTGCTCCTATATAAGTAGATCCATCTAGTAGCTTTTCTTTGGGATTTGTTTAGTTAAAAGTTAGCCATTGCAACTTCGTGTACTTCGTTTGTGTCCAACGACCAGACAAAGGCGTCACAGAACCCCACCTTGATCAATAAAGCTTTCATCTTATATTCGCAATATCCAGATTGCAATCTTAGTTTCTTGCTTGTTCTTCGTTTGCTCGCAGGAAACAGACCCTCGTGGTCAGGTTGATCGTGCTCCGGCGTGGTCAATAACCTCTCGGAGTTGGTTTAGCGATTGCTAAGGCGCGACGTCCTCGCACGTTCGTAGTCGGATCGTCAAAGTCGACTTCCACCAAAACGAATTCCACCATCTCATCGAAAGACGGGACACCTTTGCCTCTATCAAGTGGTATCAGTTTTCAGGTTGCTCGGTGAGAATTTCCAGTTTTCCTAGATTAGATTTACTTTCTTACCTATTGTACAAGAAAAAGCCACAAAAAAGAGTTAGATCTATTCATCCTTCGTCCAAGCCAGTCTGAGCCTTTGCAATTTTCTTTTCATTGATTGCATAGTTGAATTATCGATTGCATCGTCGTGTCGAGTTGCTGGTCTTAGTGTCTAGTTCGTTTAGAGTTTCGAGTTCTGTTCACATTAGTCACGCCACCGCTGCATCATTATCTCTTCCGCTGTCCACCACCCATCCATCAATTTCCACCACGTGCTACCCACCATTTATTGTCATAATAATAGTTGAGATCGTTCACATCTTCACTTGATCCAATCTGCATCTTATCTAGTTTATTTTGGAAAGAGGGAGAAAAAAAGAGAGAAAAAAAAGAGAGAAAAAAAAGGAAAAAAGAAGTCAGAGAAAAAAAAAAGGAGAGAAAGAAAAAAAAGTGTGAGGAAAAAAAAGAGAGAAGAAAAAAAAACAAAAAAATCGGCACAAACTTTTTCAGAGGAAAGTTGGAGACAAAGTTGTTGATATATCCTGCTTGGCTGTTGTTTCACCTCATTATCTTCACTGCTGTTGTGATCTTCACTTATATCTTGCTGTCAAGAGCTACTTAGTATCCTTCATTGATGCTAGTTGTGCTACTCCGTGACCTCATTAGTGTTCTAGGCTCGCGTCTCTAGTCCGGTCTAGCCTAGGACCAGCACAGTACCGTCGTTGACCGTTTATTCAACATTGCATCTTTGAATTGATTATTGCTAATCTTTTGCTACCATATATAGCCAACCCAGCTCCACATATTTCTACACCGTGTATACGTACGCTCCCCTGGCAATCGCTTTACTCAATATTCGGAGTTACTTGACACCGCTGGTTGCCGATCACCGCCTGCTGCATGGTAAGAACTTGTAAGACATTGATATTTGCTTTACTGTGAGCGTTTTACCACCACATCCTAGTAGTTATAGGAACATTATTTTTGGGTTCTGTTTCTTGTTCTACTAATCATGACAGGATCCAGAGTCAATTCATGGGCTTTAAAGATAAAGAGCACGTAAATATAAACTAGGGGTTGTTAAGATAAAGAAGCAATAAAGTTAGTTTAGTAGAGAGCTTTTTGTCACGAGAAAGTTATTTGTTCCCAGGCAATCGATAACTAGACCGGTAATCACTATTGCAATTTTATTTGCGGGAGAGGCATAAGCTAACATACTTTCTCTTCTTGCATCATATGCACTTATGATCGGAACTCTAGCAAGCATCCGCAACTACTAAAGATCATTAAGGTAAAACCCAGCCATAGCATTAAAGTATCAAGTCCTCTTTATCCCATACGCAAACAACCTACTTACTTGGGTCTGTGCTTCTATCACTCACACCACCCACCATAAGCAAATAAGAACATATTGCAAACCCTACAGCGGGGATCCCTCATGCTTGCGCGACACGGAGAGCATTGATACGTCTCCAACGTATCTATAATTTATGAAGTATTCATGCTATTATATTATCCATCTAGGATGTTTATATGCATTTATATGTCATTTTATATGATTTTTGGGACTAACTTATTAACCTAGAGCCCAGTGCCAGTTTCTGTTTTCTCCTTGTTTTAGTGTTTTACAGAAAAGGTTTACCAAACGGAATCCAATTGACGTGCCAATTTTTGAGGATTTTTTCTGGACCAAAAGAAGACCACGGAGCATCGGAGTTGGGCCAAAGGAGTCCCGGGCGCCCTCCTATCTCGTGGACAGCCCGGAGGACCCCTTGACGTGAAACCAATGCCAAAAATTCCTACAAATACTGAAACTTTCGGGAATTAACCTAGATCGGAAGTTCCACCGCCGCAAGCCTCTGTAGCCACGAGAAATCAATCTAGGCCCTCTCTGGCACCCTGCCGGAGGGGGCCATCATCACCAGAGACCATGGAGGAGGATCTTGGATGGGCCATCATCGCCATGAAGGCCAAGGACCGGAGGAGGAAAGCCATGGAGGAGGAAGCACAAGGGGGAGAACCTCTCCTCCTCTCTCTTGGTGGCACCGGAATGCCATCGAGAGGGGAATCATCGCCGCGGTGATCGTCTTCATCAACATCACCATCATCATCACCATCCTCATCTCTTTTACGCGGTCCACTCTCCCGCACCCCGCTGTAATCCCTACTTGAACATGGTGCTTTATGCTACATATTATGATCCAATGATGTGTTGCCATCTTATGATGTTTTGAGTAGATATCTTTTGTCTTTGAGTTGATTGATGATCTAGATTGGTACGAGTTGTATGTTTTATCTTGGTGCTGTCCTATGGTGCCCTCCGTGTCGCGCAAGCATGAGGGATTCCCGTTGTAGGGTGTTGCAATATGTTCATGATTCACTTATAGTGGGTTGCTAGAGTGACAGAAGCTTAAACCCGAGTAAGGGGGTTGTTGCGTATGGGATAAAAGGGGACTTGATGCTTTAATGCTATGGTTGGGTTTTACCTTAATGAATTTCTAGTATTTGTGGATGCTTGCTAGAGTTACAATCATAAGAGCATACGATCCATGTAGGAAAAGTATGTTAGTTTATGCCTCTCCCTCATATGAAATTGCAATGACGACTATCGATCTTGTTAACAATTGCTTAGGACAATTCCGCACATCGATCCATCATTATTCCACACTCGCTATTTATATTATTTAGTAATATATTCTAACTTTATGATAACAGCACCTACTTTTATATTCTAGCTCTCCGATATCATGCAAAGTTATCCTCTTTATACCCACAACACAGTTTTATTTCTTGTTTCTAGTTGGAAGCAAACGTTCGGTGCACGTAGAGTCGTATCAGTGGCAGATAGGGCTTGAGAGAATATTGATCTTACCTTTATCTCCTTGTGGGTTCGACACTCCTTACTTATCACTTCCACCTTTGGGAATTGCTACGATGATTCCCTGCACTTGGGGATTATCAAGCCCTTTTCTGGCGCCGTTGCCGGGGAGAAATAGCGTGGGGTTGATATTCTCGTGTGTGCTTGTTTTCTTTCTTTACTTAGTAGATTTTGTTTTTCCTTTTTTGTTTCTGTTTAGTTGTGGGTGAAACATACAAAAAAAAAATAAAAATATTGAAAATACCAAAAAAATATTTACTTGCCTCTCATGCCTAAAAAAGTTTTTCGAAAAGAGAAGTGATTGGAAAGTTATGCATTGAAGAAGTGAGGGTCGACCTTGAGCACTTGTGTTCATGCTCACGGAAACAATGTAGAATTTTTCATGGAAGTTTCTCTATAAATAATTATCCCCTTGTATATATCCATTGTATTATAAAAATAATGTGCCAAACTTTGGTTGTAGGATGATTAGATTGCTTGTTTACTTTGTGCAGAACAAAAACAGAAACTTTGGCTGTAGTGCATGAATTTACATTTTTTACTGGAAATTCAAATGGGTATGATACCTTTTTCACATTACTTATGTACAAATTGTTCAAAGTGTCAAATTTATTTCATAATTTTTGGAGTTACAGAAGTTTACTAAACTTCCAGATTACTACATACTGTCCTGTTCTTGACAGATTCTGTTTTTCGTGTGTTGTTTGCTTATTTTGATGCATCTATGGCTAGTATGTGGAGGTATGAACCATAGAGAAGTTGGAATACAGTAGTTTTAACACCAATATAAACAAAGAATGAGTTAATTACAGTACCTTAAAGTGATAGTTTGCTTTATTACACTAACGGATCTCACAAGTTTTTGTTTAAGTTTTTGTGAATGAAGTATTTGAAGAACGAGGAGTTACCGATGTGAGAAGAATAAAGAGAGACAAGAGTTCAAGATTGGGGATGCCCAAGGCACCCCAAGTAAATATTCCAAAGGATACTAAAGCATCTAAGCTTGGGGATGCCCCGGTTGGCATCCCATCTTTCTTCTTCAACAAATACCGGTATACCTCGGTTTTTGTTTTGTTCACATTGCTTGTGCCCTTTGTGTTTTTCTTTTTCTTTAAACCATGCTAGTATGAGTTATCTCTTCATTGATTTGTAGAATTCCCCATGAACTTCACTTATATCTTATGGAGTATGAATAATACTATAATTTAAAGTGGGTTTGGAAGAGTGTCAACTTTAGGAATTAGTAATCCCACTATCTTGGAGGGTGTTGAATCTTCGTACAATATTTATGAAAGTGGATTTGGAAGAGTGTCAACTTTAGTTAGTATTCCACTATTTTGGAAGAGGTTCCAATTGAGTATGAGAACAAGTTGCTATCTAGGATGCTACTGAAAATTATTATGAGGGAGGAATATGTGCTTGTAGGAGTTGCACTAATGTCAAGTTTCCTCTCTATGTGCTTAAAGTGTTGAAGTTATACTTGTTTTGCCTTCCTATGCTAGTTGACTTTTGTTACTATAAATTGTGTTCTCACAAAATACCTAGGCATAGGAAGTGAGTTAGATTTAAATGTGCTAGTCATATTCTTCATGATGCTCTCTTTGTGTTTCAACTCTTTTCTTTTATACGAGCATCATTGAAATCATCATGCCTAGCTAAAAGGCATTAAAAAAACGCTTGTTGGGAGACAACCCAATATTTATCCTTACTGTTTTTGTGTGTCTACATGATTAAGCTACTGTATTAATCATGTTTTATAGCTTTTGTTTCAATAAAGTGCCAAGTAAGACCCTTGGGAAGACTTGGGTGAGAGTTAATGTGATCTTGCTGTAAAAAACAGAAACTTTGCGCTCACAAAATTAGCTTTCATTTTTTACAGAAAAGATATTTTGAGTTGATTCTTTTTGTAGAAGATTAATAGACAAATTACTCACGTCCACCAATTTATTTTATAATTTTTGGAGTAGCATAAGTATGGTTATTGTTCATATCATTACAGACTGTTCTGTTTCTGACAGATTCTGTTTTCATTGCATAGTTTGCTTGTTTTCTAATTTCTATGGCTTATATTTCTCAATATAAATTGTAGAAATGATATGGTACAGTAAAAATTATTTGAAAACAATTATGAACCTTGTCTTTTACAGTACCAAAGTGCATGGTTTACTCTTTATCATACTAACCTATCTCATGAAGTTCCATTAAGTTTTGTGTGATTGAAGTTTTCAAGTTTTGGGTGAGATATTGATATGAGGAGAATAAGGATTGGAAAGACCCTAAGCTTGGGGATGCCCAGGGCACCCCAAGGTAATATTCAAGGAAGACTCAAGCGCCTAAGCTTGGGGATGCCCCGGAAGGCATCCCCTCTCTCGTCTTCAAAACTATCGGTACATCTTACTCGGAGCTATATTTTTATTCCTCACATGATATGTGTTTTACTTGGAGTGTAATTTTTCTTTTGTTAGTATTAGCTTGCTGTTATTTATAATAGTGTTTTGCATCTTTATTTTCAATAAAAATGTCAAGGATAGCCTTTACCATGTTTATTTTGCTAGTATACATGTTGCTGTTTGAAAACAGAAAAGTTTACCGATGTTGCAAAAATTCCCTAGAAAAGTCAGAGCATGATATAATGTTGATACCTTTTGCATAATGAGATCTGATAAATATACTACAGTGGGAATTTTCTCTCATAATTTTTGGAGTTAGGAAAGTATTGATACTCTTGCATTCTTTACAGGTTGTACTGTTTTGACAGATTGCTGTTATTTTTGCATTGTTTGCATATGTTTGCTTGTTTAATGGTTCTATTTGAGGATAGGAGTATTAAATATGCAGAGGCATTTAGTATACAATGTTGAATAATAATTCTAGTGATTTGTTACAGTAGAAAATGATAAGGTTTTGCATTGGTTTATACTAACCTATCTCACGAGTTCTTGTTGAGTTTGTCGTGGATGAAGCTTTTGATGAAAAGAGAAACCGTGATATGAGATGAATTAAGGGGACACAAAATTTCAAGATTGGGGATGCCCATGGCACCCCAAGATAAATATTTCAAGAAGTCTCAAGCATCTAAGCTTGGGGATGCCCCGTTAGGCATCCCACCTTTCTTCTTCAACAACTATCGGTTAGTATCGGTTGAACCTAAGTTTTTGCTTCTTCACATGAGTTATGCTATCTTTGCAATGTCAATTTATTTTGTTTTACTTGCTGTTTGAATAAAATCATTGGATCTAAAATTTTGAATAGAAAAGGAACCTTCCCATGGCTAGTTAGTTATTTGCCTACTCAGTATCCTTCACTCGTATCTTTTGGAGTAGTTTGTCATTTACTCTTGTGCTTCATGTATATCCTATGAGTAAATGGGGGGAATGAATTGAATGTCATAAATATGAATTTATATATGTTACATATGCTTATAATATGGTTAGTGATGACTTCACACATAGAAAGTATGAGGCATAAAAGTTGTTGAGAGTTGGCAAACGTAGTTTTGGTCATCATTGCAATTAATAGGAAGTAATAAGGAAAGAGAGGTTCACATACAAATATATTATCTTGGACATCTTTTATGATTGTGATGTAGGGCAAAACCCTAGGTGGATGATCTTTCACGTTTGGAGGGATCCTACGGGAGAATCACGAAGAACACACGGAAGCACAAAGGGGAAATCACGGGGAGAATGAGAGAGAATCACGAAACCGACAAAGAATCAATCACACGAGTGCTAGATCACCGAACACAAAGAGATACATATGATCCACAATCAACAAAGGTAAGGATACAAAGGACAGTTCTTCTCCTAACAGAGGTCTTGATGGTCTTCCCTAGAAAGGGGTCTTGAATCCGCTTGGGGGATCTTCTCCGAAGAGGTACTGAGCTCCAAGGAGAAGTATCCAAGTGGATGAGCAAAGGCTCTCACACAAATATGAGCTAATCCCATGCTAAACCTAGAAAGAGGAAGGGGAAGGAGTATATATAGTCTAGGGGGCGAAGAGGTACATGGGCTTCGGCCCTTCACTGTTCACACACAGGCGGAGCCGGATGTCCGGGCGTCGGGTCGGATGTCCGGGGCTTCCGGAGGCGCCGGATGTCTGGGCCGAGACGCCGGATGTCCGGGCTGGAGGTGCAGGTTTCTGTGGTTCCTGGTGCGAGGCGCCGGATTTCCGGGGCTTTGGCTGGATTTTCGGGCTGAGGCCGGATGTCCGGGCTGGACGCCGGATGTCCGGGCCCTGGAGACTTGACAGACTTGGCTGTTGCTGATGGAGAAGCTCTAGGGGCCGGATGTCCGGGGCCTGGGCTAGATGTCCGGGGCCGGGAAGGTGATCTTGTCCGTGTCAGCTGGTTCTCTTCATCCGTGGAGTGGGCAGCTTGTCCGTCTTCACGTGCATTCTTGGGAGGTTCTTCTTGGCACCTAATCATGCATAGTATATCGGACTTAGGTAGTAGCCATGTCTCGAGAGGATCGTATGAGATATCACTTAGGAGAGAAGTCACCTCGGTTTCGAGAGCTCTAGCATGTGCTCTAGTCATGGGTCCTCTTGAGGCTTGGTGAGGCGATGGTAGGTCCATGGGAATGACCAAGGGATGCTCCGCATCATCTCCCCCCCCCCTTGTGAAAGATCCGACCTCGGATCAAAATCCTCATCACCATAGTATGGGGAGAGATCGAAGACATTGAAGATGTCGCTCACGTTGTACTTGTCGCGTGGGAGGTCGATCTTGTAAGCGTTGTTGTTGTAGCGTGCGAGCACCTTGAAGGGTCCGTCAGCTCTAGGGAGAAGCTTGGACTTGCGTTCGTTGGGGAAGCGGTCCTTGCGAAGGTGTAGCCACACTAGGTCTCCAATGTTGAATATCATGTGTTGCTTGTTGATGTTGAGCTTGGACGCTAGTCGTTGTACTTGGCGCTCGATGGTGTGCCTTGTATCTTCATGCATCTTCTTGATGTAGCTTGCTCGTGCACTCGCATCCATGTTGGTGCGCTCTTGTAGAGGGAGAGGTAGAATGTCCAATGGGGAAAACGGGTTGAAGCCGTAGACGACCTCGAAGGGGGACTTGCCGGTAGTCGAATGTCTTGCATGGTTGTAGGCGTACTCGACGATGGGTAGACACGCCTCCCACTCCTTGATGTTCCTCTTGATCAACACGCGAAGTAGAGTGGATAGTGTCCGGTTCGTCACCTCCGTTTGGCCGTCGGTTTGAGGATGGTATGCGGATGAGAACAAGAGCTTGATTCCGAGCTTGGCGCATAGAGTCTTCCAAAAGTAGCTCAAGAACTTGACGTCGCGGTCGGAGACGATTGTCTGTGGTACTCCATGGAGGCGCAAGATTTCCCTACAAAAGAGATTTGCAACATGTGAAGCATCGTCTATCTTGTTGCAAGGAATGAAATGGGCCATCTTAGAAAATCGGTCCACAACGACAAACACGGAATCCTTTCCATTTTGAGTTCTAGGAAAACCAAGTACAAAATCCATACTAATGTCTTCCCATGGTTGATAAGGAATAGGAAGAGGCATGTAAAGACCATGAGATTGAGCTTTAGACTTAGCTTTGCGACATGTAGAGCATCGGGTGGTGAAGCGGAACATCTTGGGCCAAAAGTAGTTCTTGGAGAGCATGGCGAAAGTCTTGTCGCGTCCAAAGTGTCCCATGAGTCCACCTCCATGAGCCTCTTGCAAAAGTAGCAAACGAAGAGAAGACTCGGGAATGCAAAGTTTGTTAGCTCTCATAAGATAACCATCCTTGATGTAATATTGTTCCCAAGATGTATGCGTCAAACATTTAGCATAATGAGGTGCAAAAGATGGATCATTAGCATACAAGTCTTTTATGTGCTCAAAGCCGATAACATTCAACTCAAGTTTAGTGACAAGCGTGCATATGCATGAAAGTGCATCGGCAACTACATTTTCCTTACCCTTAATGTACTTGATCACATATGGGAAAGATTCAATAAATTCACTCCATTTGGCATGTCGCTTGTTCAACTTGGTTTGACCTTTTAAGTACTTAAGCGTTTCATGATCGGTATGGATGACAAACTCATGAGGTCTAAGATAATGTTCCCAAACATGTAGTACACGTACTAAAGCATACAATTCTTTGTCATATGTGGGATAATTAAGTTGAGCACCGGAGAGTTTTCACTAAAATAAGCAATGGCTCATTTTTCTTGCATCAAAACTCCGCCAATTCCGGTACCACTTGCATCACAATGAACCTCAAAAGTTTTGTCAAAGTTGGGTAAAGCAAGAATCGGAGCATGAGTAAGCAAAGACTTGAGCTCATCAAAAGCGGTAGATTGCAAAGATCCCCAAACAAAAGGAGCATTCTTCTTACTCAAAGCATGTAAAGGAGCGGCAATTGTGCTAAAGTTTTCACAAAGCGGCGGTAAAATCCTGCAAGACCAAGAAAACTTCTCACTTGTTGCAAATTGGTGGGTTGGGGCCAAGTTTTAATTGCTTGAATCTTAGTTTCATCAACATGGACACCCTTGGAAGAGACAACAAAACCCAAGAAAATCACTTTGTCAACACCAAAAGTGCATTTTTTCAAGTTTGCATAAAGGCGTTCCTTGCGAAGAGTTTGCAACACAGATTTAACATGATTAATATGCTCTTTCATGGTTTTTCTAAACACAAGGATATCATCAAAGTAAACCACAACGAAGACTCCAACGTAAGGTCTAAGCACATGATGCATAAGACGCACGAAAGTTCCGGGTGCTTCCGACAAACCCATAGGCATCACTAACCACTCATATAAGCCAAATTTGGTTTTGAAAGCGGTTTTCCATTCATCACCTTCTTGAATGCAAATTTGATAATAGCCACTTTTAAGATCTATTTTTGAGAAAAAGTTGGCTCCACTAAGTTCATCAAGCATATCATCTAAGCGAGGAATGGGGTGCCTATAACGAACGGTGATGGCGTTTATGGGTCTACAATCGGAACACAAGCGAAAACTGCCATCGGGTTTAGGTACAAGTATAACGGGAATGGCACATGGGCTTAAGCTTTCACGTACATGACCGTTGTCGATGAGTTGTTGTACTTGTCATTGAATCTCCTTGGTTTCTTCTGGATTGACACGGTATGGGGCTTTATTTGGAAGTGGCGCTCCGGGGATGAGGTCGATTCGATGCTCAATGCCTCGTAGTGGAGGTAGACCCGGAGGTAGCTCATCGGGGAAGACATCTTTGAATTCCTTCAAAAGAGACTGAAACACTAAAGGTAACTCGTGAGAGGTGTTAGTTGTTGGCTCTCCATCTTTGCACACGAGGACGAAGTGCATCACACTCGATGGGTTCTCACACACTTCTCTTATCTCACTTTTGGTGGCAAATAGGATGAGGTTTTTCTCTCTAGGTGAAGAGGCGCTCATATTTGGCTTGTGGCTCTCACTCACGTTTGGTTTGGTCACTTTCTCACTCTTCTCTCCATGGTGGGTGGCTTGTTTGTCGGCTATCACTTGACTAGGAGACATAGGTCGTAGCACATACTCTTTTCCCTTCATCTTGAAGCTATAGTGGTTGGTACGCCCGTTGTGGAAGAGACCACGGTCGAATTGCCATGGTCAACCAAGAAGGAGGTGGCAAACGGTCATTGGGACCACATCACACTCCAAAGGGTCCTCATATGCACCGATTTTGAAGGAGACTTGGACCGTATGCTCGACTCGTATAGTGTCGGAGTCACTTAGCCATTGAACCTTGTAGGGGTGTGGGTGCTTCTTCTTGACCAATTGAAGTTTGGAGCATAGTTCTTCACTTGCCAAGTTGTGGCAACTACCTCCATTGATGATGACCTTGACGGATCTTCCATTGATGCCGGCCTTAGTGTGGAAGATGTGGCATCGTTGGTCTTCTTCTTGTTGATGTTGAAGTGTCAAGACTTTGGAGACAACGAGAGCGGGGCTCGAATCCTCATCACAAAAGACTTGATCATCTTCATCCTCGTTCACGCGCCGGTGCATGGCCACTTGCTCAATGGCTTCCATCTCCTCTTCACTCATTGAGTCATAAGTGCCATCGTCGTTGAGGATCATGGTGTGCTTGTTCGTGCATTGGTAGGCCTTGTGGCCTCGGCCGCCGCAAGTGAAACACTTGAAGGAGCTTGTTTTGACGGTCTCATCGGTTGGAGTAGATGATGAAGCACGCGGCTTGAAGTTGCTTGTCGTAGGAGGAAGGCGACTTGAACTTGCCAAAGTTTTCTTGTAACTTGACTTGTCGTCGTTGCTTGGAGAAGGTTTGGTTGATGTATATGTTGAAGGAGTCGTTGAAGCTTGGATGTTGGAGAAACCGTAGGTCTTGGATGAGTACTTGGCGTACTTGAAGTCATCTTGCACTTGACGTTCCGCCTTGGTTGCTTGATGTACGAGCTCAATGAGGTTGGAATAGGGTTGGAAGTCGGCAATCTTCTTGATGGGATGATTGAGTCAATTCAAGAAACGTGCCATTGTTTGCTCATCATCTTCCGTGACATTGGCTCGAATCATGGCTATCTCCATTTCCTTGTAGTATTCTTCAACACTCTTTGTTCCTTGCTTGAGGAGTTGTAGCTTCCTGAAGAGATCGCGGTTGTAGTAGGTTGGTACAAAGCGTGCCCGCATGACATCCTTCATTTGAGCCCAAGTGGTGATTGGTGGTTCACCTCTTGCTTCACGGCGTTCAAGGACTTGTTCCCACCATATGAGCACATAGTTTTGGAACTCAAGTGATGCCATAGCGATCTTCTTCTCTTCCTCATAATTGTGCAAACGAAAGATTTTGTTGACCTTCAATGCCCATGAGAGGTACTCTTCCGGATCATTGCTTCCATTGAACTTGGGCATTGTGAACTTGAGCTTGCCATAGCGTTGCTCTTCATTGTGTTGTTGGCGATGGTGATGATGACGTCCTTGACGTGAGGATAGTCATCCTCATGTTGCTCTTGGCGCGGAGGAAGTCCATGATCAACTTGCTCTTGTTGAACTTGAGGTTGAAGAGGAGCTTGATGAGCTTGTGGAGGGGCTTGTGGAGCTTGACGTTGCACACACGGTTGGTAGTTCCTATCTTGGATTTCTTCTCGAAGAGCTTCTCTTGATTGCACCGTTCGCGATTGCGGTTGGCGATGGCTCGAATTGATTCTTGAAGGGCACGTTGCACCTCAAGAGCTTGCACTTCTCGTTGTTGTTGTTGAAGACGTTGAGCCTCGGCGTCTTGTTCTTCTTGGTGTAGTCGCGCTCGTTCTTCTTCTTGGCACCGTAGTCGTTGCCGTTCTTGAGCTTGAGCAAAAGCCACTTGGTTTGATTGAGGACGAGGGACTTGCTCATCGACTTGCTCTTATGAATGCTTGTCTTGTAGTGGGTTCCGAGATGCATGACGGTCTTGACGCATGGCTCGTCGAATAATGGTCGATGACGGTGTACTTGTGTCGGAGAAGGTGTCGTCGGAGTGTCGACTTGAGCGGCTCCGTCTTGAGGAGGAAGAAGTGGAATGATGCCAGTTCCTCATCAAGGCGTGGATCTCGTCCATTCTTGCATCATTTTCTTGCTTGTGAGAGTCGAACTTGTTGTCGAAGTAGTCTCTTGTACGTTGCTCGGAGAGTCGCAAGTCGATGGCGAGGTTGTCGATACGGTCGCTCATAGCTTGTTGCTCTTGGTGTAATGCCCTTTGAGCACCAAAGAGGTGGCTCTTTGTGAGGAATGATGACATGTCGTCGCCATTCTCGATGAGAGGTGGATTTGTAGAAGAACTTGGTCTATCCATCATACCAAGCAAAATGTAAGTGGTAGAAGGAAAAGAACATGTACCAAATGTACCTTGACCGATGTTGAAGATGAATCAAGTTCACTCAAATGCGGACAATGAAATAGCACTATTGGTACCAATTCTTGTCGGTTCTCACACCTACACAAGTAAAAGCTTTTGGTGGAGCTTGGTTAGGATGGTGGCACAAAATTTGATGCAATTGAAAGCGAGATTCAATAATGTTGGAAAAGATTTACAAATTTGCAAATGCAACAAGTAGACCAAGCAAGTATGGGTACACGAAAACACACACGCAAATAGATAAGTGTGATGAGGACATCAATACCATTGTTACACCCACAACCCCTACTGCTACATATACGGGACCAATTACTAGAGCTCGCGCACGCCAATTAAATTATCAGGTACTTTCATTTCTTGGTAATGATTCTAATGTTCATGAGAATATGATGCTGCCTAAATTGGATACATTTATTTTGCTTACAAATGAAGGGCCTAGCTTGGAGAAGGATGAACATTGGAGCAAGAACAAGCATGGAGATGATGGCATGCGCAAGGGGAACAAGAACGGAGTTACAAGTGATGATTTCAGGACTTTGAAGCCACCATAATGGGCGCATGAAGCCTTGGACGAAATATACAAGATGCCACTTCATAAGTTTCGTCCCGAGGTTATTATAGGTGCTGCGTCACCTTATTATTGGGCCAGGCCCATGTAATTTCGAAATACATAAGTATAGGCTATTTTTAGAGTCCGTATGTGTGGGGAAACAAGAGATAGGGTTGATTTCGGACCCCTCCACCAAGGGCCACGAAATTCCCCCCTCTTCCTCCATATATACAGCCCTTAGGGCATCGTTTAGACTTTGGGTTTTGTTTAGATTAAAAGTTCGCCATAGCTGCAACTTCGCGTACTTCGTTTGTGTTCAACGACCAGACAAAGGCGTCACAGAACCCCACCTTGATCAATAAAGCTTTCATCTTATATTCGCAATATCCAGATTGCAATCTCAGTTTCTTGCTTGTTCTTCGTTTGCTCGCAGGAAACAGACCCTCGTGGTCAGGTTGATCGTGCTCCGGCGTGGTCAATAACCTCTCGGAGTTGGTTTAGCGATTGCTAAGGCGCGACGTCCTCGCACGTTCGTAGTCGGATCGTCAAAGTCGACTTCCACCAAAGCGAAATCCACCATCTCATCGAAAGACGGGACACCTTTGCCTCTATCAAGTGGTATCAGAGCAAACTTGGCTAGCATGGAGATGGTGGAGAAGCTTTCTCTCACCACAAGACCACATCCACATCCTTACTACATCCAATGGTTCAACAACAGCGGCAAGGTTAAGGTAACACGTACTGTTCGTGTGCATTTTAGTATCTCTACATATGCTGATTATGTTGATTGTGATGTGGTACCTATGCAAGCATGTTCCTTATTACTTGGTAGACCATGGCAATTTGATAAAAATTCTGTACACCATGGTAGAAACAATCACTATACTCTTGTTCATAAGGATAAAAATATTACTTTGCTTCCTATGACTCCTGATTCCATTTTGAAAGATGATATTAATAGAGCTAATAAAGCAAAACAGGAGACGAATAAGAGTGAAAATCAGATTGTGGCAAAAGAATTTGAGCAACAAATGAAGCCTAATAATAAACCATCTAGTGTTGTTTCTGAAATTAAATTAAAAAGTGCATGTTTATTTGCCATCAAATCTGATACTGATGAGCTAGATTTCAGCTAATCTGTTTGCTATGCTTTTGTGTGCAAAGAGGCATTATTTTCATTCGAGGACGTGCCTTCCTCTTTGCCTCCTGCTGTCACTAACATTTTGCAGGAGTTCGCTGACGTCTTTCCACAAGACGTGCCACCGGGATTACCGCCTATTCGAGGGATTGAGCATCAGATTGACTTAATTCCCGGTGCTTCACTGCCAAACCGTGCACCATACCGTACCAATCCAGAGGAGACGAAGGAGATTATGCGTCAAGTACAAGAGCTTCTCGACAAAGGTTATATACGCGAATCCCTTAGTCCTTGTGCTGTTCCTATTATTCTAGTGCCGAAAAAGGATGGTACATCACGTATGTGTGTGGATTGTAGAGGCATTAATAATATTACTATTCGTTATCGTCATCCTATAACTAGGCTAGATGATATGCTTGATGAATTGAGTGGCTCTACAATATTCTCCAAAGTTGATTTGCGTAGTGGCTACCATCAAATTCGTATGAAATTGGGAGATGAATGGAAAACAGCATTTAAAACTAAGTTTGGATTATATGAGTGGTTAGTCATGCCTTTTGGGTTAACTAATGCACCTAGTACTTTCATGAGATTAATGAACGAAGTTTTACGTGCTTTCATTGGACGATTTGTGGTAGTTTACTTTGATGACATATTGATTTATAGCAGATCTTTGGAAGAACATTTGGAACATTTACGTGCTGTTTTTATTGCTCTACGTGATGCACGTTTGTTTGGTAACCTTGGGAAGTGCACCTTTTGCACCGACCGAGTATCTTTTCTTGGCTATGTTGTTACTCCAAAGGGAATTGAAGTTGATAAAGCCAAGATTGAAGCTATTGAGAGTTGGCCGCAGCCCAAAACGGTCACACAAGTGAGGAGTTTTCTTGGCCTCGCTGGATTCTATAGGCGTTTTGTGAGAGATTTTAGCACCATTGCTGCACCTCTCAATGAGCTTACAAAGAAAGATGTGCCTTTTCTTTGGGGTACCGCACAGGAAGAAGCCTTCACGGTATTGAAAGATAAGTTGACACATGCTCCTTTACTCCAACTTCCTGATTTTAATAAGACTTTTGAGCTTGAATGTGATGCTAGTGGAATTGGATTAGGAGGTGTGTTATTACAAGATGGCAAACCTGTTGCATACTTTTCTGAAAAATTGAGTGGGCCTAGTCTGAATTATTCTACTTATGATAAAGAATTATATGCTCTTGTTCGGACTTTAGAAACATGGCAACATTATTTATGGCCCAAAGAATTTGTTATACATTCTGATCATGAATCTTTGAAACATATTAAAAGTCAAGCTAAACTAAATCGTAGACATGCTAAATGGGTTGAATTCATTGATGATGAGGACATCAATACAATTATTACACCCACAGCCCCTGCTGCTATACATACTGGACCAATTACTAGAGCTCGTGCACACCAACTAAATTACCAGGTACTTTCGTTTCTTGGTAATGATTCTAATGTTCATGAGAATATGATGCTGCCTAAATTGGATACATTTGTTTTGCTTACAAATGAAGGGCCTAGCTTGGAGAAGGATGAACATTGGAGCAAGAACAAGCATGGAGATGATGGCATGCGCAAGGGGAACAAGAACGAAGTTACAAGTGATGATTTCAGGACTTTGAAGCCACCATAATGGGTGCATGAAGCCTTGGACGAAATATACAAGATGCCACTTCATAAATTTCGTCCCGAGGCTATTTTAGGTGCTGCGTCACCTTATTATTGGGCCAGGCCCATGTAATTTCGAAATACATAAGTATAGGCTATTTTTAGAGTCCGTATGTGTGGGGAAACAAGAGATAGGGTTGATTTCGGACCCCTCCACCAAGGGCCACGAAATTCCCCCCCCCCTCTTCCTCCATATATACAGCCCTTAGGGCATCGTTTAGACTTTGGGTTTTGTTTAGATTAAAAGTTCGCCATAGCTGCAACTTCGCGTACTTCGTTTGTGTTCAACGACCAGACAAAGGCGTCACAGAACCCCACCTTGATCAATAAAGCTTTCAACTTATATTCGCAATATCCAGATTGCAATCTTAGTTTCTTGCTTGTTCTTCGTTTGCTCGCAGGAAACAGACCCTCGTGGTCAGGTTGATCGTGCTCCGGCGTGGTCAATAACCTCTCGGAGTTGGTTTAGCGATTGCTAAGGCGCGACGTCCTCGCACGTTCGTAGTCGGATCGTCAAAGTCGACTTCCACCAAAGCGAAATCCATCATCTCATCGAAAGACGGGACACCTTTGCCTCTATCAAGTGGTATCAGATTTCCAGGTTGCTCGGTGAGATTTTACAGTTTTTCGTAGTTTAGATCGAGTCTGTTCTTCATACCTACAGTCCACGAAAAAGCCACAAAAAAAATTAGGGTTAGTTCATCATATCCGAACCAATCTGAGCCTTTGCATAATCTTTTTAGGGTTTTGCTTTGTTGAATTTGCGGTTGCATCGTCGGTCTAGTTGCTGGTCTTAGAGTCTAGTCTTTTAGAGTTTCGAGTTCTGGTCATAAGTTGTCACGCCGCCGCCGCACCATCATCATCGCCCCTGCCATCTACCACCACCGCTCCGAATCCGTATCCATATACCACCACCAATCCGTGTCCATATACCACCACCGATCCATATCCATATACTACCACCCCTACCACCACCGCTGCCATATACCACCACCATATATCCACCACCAATCCGAGTTCCTTGCTTATTAGGTTTGTTTTCGAGATCCATCTAGTTTCCGATTCGTGTTTCCTTGCCGGCGTAGGTTTCGGAAAAAAAAGAAAAAAAAGAGTCGGGAAACCACGCTCCGTTTAGGCCCAAAATTTTTCGAAAACGCATTTTTCGAAAAAAAATCTGGCTATCCTGTTTTTAGGTGTTTCTGAGTGTTTTGAGACAGGTGCCATTATAGGAAGTTTTTTTTGACCCGTTTCTAGTTTTTGGGTCCGGGCAGTCGAAAAAAAAAAGTTTGGTCGAAAAAAAATTTCGTGCCCATCCTGTCAGTTTGACCTAGGAAGAGTTTTGAGACACTCGCCATTATAGTGATTTTTCGCAAAAAAAAAGCAGCGCAAAAAAAAAGAGCGAATTTTTTTTTCAGAGTGTGCTTTTCCCTTGTTTACGTGCCGCGCCGTGATTTTGTTGGTGTTCTAGGCTCGCGTCTCTAGCACAGTCTAGCCTAGGACCAGCACAGTACCGTCGTTGATCGTTTATTCAACTTTGCATCTCTGAATTGATTATTGCTGACCCTTTTTGCTACCATACTATAAGCCTTCCCAGCTCCACATACATCTACGTCGTGTGTTTGACCCTCCCTGGTAATCGCTCTATCCAAGCTTTGAGAGTTTTTGACTACAACGGTTGCCGATCACCGCCTGCTGCTGGGTAAGAACTGGTAAGAATTTGAGATTTGCTTGACGGATTTGTGATACACCACCACCACTTCTTAGTAGTCTGTAGGATCATATTCTTGTGTGTTTCTATTGCTGCTAACCATGCCAGGATCACAAGCCGACGAGATTGACTGGGAGAACTTATCGAACAAGGAGCTTCATGATAAGTTTCAGCAAATGATGACTGAACAGGTACAAGATGTGCTGAACAATTTTGAAGAGGCCATGGAGAAGATCACTGGCCTTGAGAAGACGTTCGAAACAAAGCTCGATAACAGATTTAATGAACTGCTTGCGCGTCTTCCACCACCGGCTGCACCTGTCGCACCTCTGCAACAACAACAACTACGCCCCCTTCCGAATCAGTATGGACGAGCACAGCGTGTTCCTATTGAGCCAGGACAAAATTCTGGTGCCGCTGCTACTGCTGTTGGTGCTTCTTTGGCTCCTGCTACTGCTCCTGCTGGTACCCAGGAGGATGATGAGTATGCGGGCGATTATGAGGATGAGTGATGAGGACATCAATACAATTGTTACACCCACAGCCCCTGCTGCTATACATACTGGACCAATTACTAGAGCTCGTGCACGCCAACTAAATTACCAGGTACTTTCGTTTCTTGGTAATGATTCTAATGTTCATGAGAATATGATGCTGCCTAAATTGGATACATTTGTTTTGCTTACAAATGAAGGGCCTAGCTTGGAGAAGGATGAACATTGGAGCAAGAACAAGCATGGAGATGATGGCATGCGCAAGGGGAACAAGAACGGAGTTACAAGTGATGATTTCAGGACTTTGAAGCCACCATAATGGGTGCATGAAGCCTTGGACGAAATATACAAGATGCCACTTCATAAATTTCGTCCCGAGGCTATTTTAGGTGCTGCGTCACCTTATTATTGGGCCAGGCCCATGTAATTTCGAAATACATAAGTATAGGCTATTTTTAGAGTCCGTATGTGTGGGAAAACAAGAGATAGGGTTGATTTCGGACTCCTCCACCAAGGGCCACGAAATTCCCCCCCTCTTCCTCCATATATACAGCCCTTAGGGCATCTTTAGACTTTGGGTTTTGTTTAGATTAAAAGTTCGCCATAGCTGCAACTTCGCGTACTTCGTTTGTGTTCAACGACCAGACAAAGGCGTCACAGAACCCCACCTTGATCAATAAAGCTTTCATCTTATATTCGCAATATCCAGATTGCAATCTTAGTTTCTTGCTTGTTCTTCGTTTGCTCGCAGGAAACAGACCCTCGTGGTCAGGTTGATCGTGCTCCGGCGTGGTCAATAACCTCTCGGAGTTGGTTTAGCGATTGCTAAGGCGCGACGTCCTCGCACGTTCGTAGTCGGATCGTCAAAGTCGACTTCCACCAAAGCGAAATCCACCATCTCATCGAAAGACGGGACACCTTTGCCTCTATCAAGTGGTATCAGATTTCCAGGTTGCTCGGTGAGATTTTACAGTTTTTCGTAGTTTAGATCGAGTCTGTCTTCATACCTATAGTCCACGAAAAAGCCACAAAAAAAATTAGGGTTAGTTCATCATATCCGAACCAATCTGAGCCTTTGCATAATCTTTTTAGGGTTTTGCTTTGTTGAATTTGCGGTTGCATCGTCGTTTCTAGTTGCTGGTCTTAGAGTCTAGTCTTTTAGAGTTTCGAGTTCTGGTCATAAGTTGTCACACCGCCGCCGCACCATCATCATCGCCCCTGCCATCTACCAGCACCGCTCCGAATCCGTATCCATATACCACCACCAATCCGTGTCCATATACCACCACCGATCCATATCCATATACTACCACCGCTACCACCACCGCTGCCATATACCACCACCATATATCCACCACCAATCCGATTTCCTTGCTTATTAGGTTTGTTTTCGAGATCCATCTAGTTTCCGATTCGTGTTTCCTTGCCGGAGTAGGTTTCGGAAAAAAAAAGGAGCGCAAAAAAAAAGAGCAAAAAAAAAATTCAGAGTGTGCTTTTCCCTTGTTTACGTGCCGCGCCGTGATTTTGTTGGTGTTCTAGGCTCGCGTCTCTAGCACAGTCTAGCCTAGGACCAGCACAGTACCGTCGTTGAGCGTTTATTCAACTTTGCATCTCTGAATTGATTATTGTTGACCCTTTTTGCTACCATACTATAAGCCTTCCCAGCTCCACATACATCTACGTCGTGTGTTCGACTCTCCCTGGTAATCGCTCTATCCAAGCTTTGAGAGTTTTTGACTACAACGGTTGCCGATCACCGCCTGCTGCTGGGTAAGAACTGGTAAGAATTTGAGATTTGCTTGACGGATTTGTGATACACCACCACCACTTCTTAGTAGTCTGTAGGATCATATTCTTGTGTGTTTCTATTGCTGCTAACCATGCCAGGATCACAAGCCGACGAGATTGACTGGGAGAACTTATCGAACAAGGAGCTTCATGATAAGTTTCAGCAAATGATGACTGAACAGGTACAAGATGTGCTGAACAATTTTGAAGAGGCCATGGAGAAGATCACTGGCCTTGAGAAGACGTTCGAAACAAAGCTCGATAATAGATTTAATGAACTGCTTGCGCGTCTTCCACCACCGGCTGCACCTGTCGCACCTCTGCAACAACAACAACTACGCCCCCTTCCGAATCAGTATGGACGAGCACAGCGTGTTCCTATTGAGCCAGGACAAAATTCTGGTGCCGCTGCTACTGCTGTTGGTGCTTCTTTGGCTCCTGCTACTGCTGCTGCTGGTACCCAGGAGGATGATGAGTATGCGGGCGATTATGAGGATGAGGTTGATCAAAATCAGCACTACGTGCAGCCACCTGCACCACCACCAGCAGGTCGACCTCAGGTATATATTCGTAATGGTAGGCCTGCACCACCACCTCAGGTACGAGATGATGTCCATATTCCTAAACTGAAATTGAATATTCCACCATTTGAGGGTAGATATGTTCCTGCTATATATCTTACTTGGGAGTTAGAAACTGAACAACGATTTACATGTTTACAATATCCCGAGGAGAGACGAGTTGCTGCTGCTGTTTGTGCTTTCACTAGTTTTGCATGTGTATGGTGGTCTGAACATTGTAGATTATATCCTATTCCAACTACTTGGGCTGCTTTGAAAACTGCTATGCGTACGCGTTGGGTTCCACCATATTATCAATGTGAATTGCTTCAAAAATTGCAGCGTTCAAGACAAGGAAAAAATTCTGTAGAAGAATATTATCAGGAATTACAAACTGGCATGATTCGATGTGGTATTGTTGAGGAGAATGAAGCTATGCTTGCACGCTTTCTGGGTGGATTAAATAGAGAGATTCAGACCATTCTAGACTATAAGGAGTATACTAATATCACTCGTTTATTCCATGTTGCTTGTAAAGCTGAACGTGAAGTGCAGGATCGACAAGCATTGGCGCGAACTAACTTTTCTGCAGGCCGACCTTCCTCATGGACGCCGCGTGCATCTTCTACTTCAACTGCACCAGCACCTCAATCAGGTGCCTCCTACAGCCGTGATACAAGAAAACAGGAACAACCACCATTATCTGCCAAGAGCGCACCTGCCGGGCCTGCACAGAGTTCTTCTTCTTCCAGGGCATCAACAGGGCACACAAGTGATATTATTTGTCGTCGTTGTAAGGGAGGAGGTCATTATGTGAGAGAATGCAAATCTCCGCGTGTGATGATTGCTACCGCGGATGGTGGATATGCGTCCGCTAGTGACTATGATGAGGAGACATTGGCTCTTATTACACATGAAGAACATGGTGGAGATGATTCTGATCATGAGACGCAATACATGGCTCCTGAAGACGCTGACATGTATGAATGTTTAGTTGCTCAACGTGTTTTGAGTGTGCAGGTCACACAAGCTGAGCAAAATTAGAGGCACAATTTGTTCCATACCAAGGGAGTTGTGAAGGAACGTTCTGTGCGCGTCATAATAGACGGAGGGAGCTGCAACAACTTGGCTAGCATGGAGATGGTGGAGAAGCTTTCTCTCACCACAAGACCACATCCACATCCTTACTACATCCAATGGTTCAACAACAACGGCAAGGTTAAGGTAACACGTACTGTTCGTGTGCATTTTAGTATCTCTACATATGCTGATTATGTTGATTGTGATGTGGTACCTATGCAAGCATGTTCCTTATTACTTGGTAGACCATGGCAATTTGATAAAAATTCTGTACACCATGGTAGAAACAATCACTATACTCTTGTTCATAAGGATAAAAATATTACTTTGCTTCCTATGACTCCTGATTCCATTTTGAAAGATGATATTAATAGAGCTAATAAAGCAAAACAGGAGACGAATAAGAGTGAAAATCAGATTGTGGCAAAAGAATTTGAGCAACAAATGAAGCCTAATAATAAACCATCTAGTGTTGCTTCTGAAATTAAATTGAAAAGTGCATGTTTATTTGCCACCAAATCTGATATTAATAAGACTTTTGAGCTTGAATGTGATGCTAGTGGAATTGGATTAGGAGGTGTGTTATTACAAGATGGCAAACCTGTTGCATACTTTTCGAAAAAATTGAGTGGGCCTAGTCTGAATTATTCTACTTATGATAAAGAATTATATGCTCTTGTTCGGACTTTAGAAACATGGCAACATTATTTATGGCCCAAAGAATTTGTTATACATTCTGATCATGAATCTTTGAAACATATTAAAAGTCAAGCTAAACTGAATCGTAGACATGCTAAATGGGTTGAATTCATTGAGACTTTCCCTTATGTCATTAAACACAAGAAGGGAAAAGAAAATGTTATTGCTGATGCATTGTCTCGTCGCTATACTATGCTTTCACAACTTGACTTCAAAATATTTGGTTTGGAGACCATCAAAGATCAATATGTGCATGATGCTGATTTTAAAGATGTAATGCAGAATTGTAAAGAAGGAAGAATGTGGAACAAGTTTGTCGTTAACGATGGATTTGTGTTTCGTGCTAACAAGCTATGCATTCCAGCTAGCTCCGTTCGTCTTTTGTTGTTGCAGGAGGCGCATGGAGGAGGATTAATGGGACACTTTGGCGTGAAGAAGACGGAGGACGTACTTGCTACACATTTCTTTTGGCCAAAGATGATACGGGATGTTGAGCGTTTTATTGCTCGGTGCACTACATGTCAAAAAGCTAAGTCACGACTCAATCCTCATGGTTTATATATGCCTTTGCCTGTACCTAGTGTTCCTTGGGAGGATATATCTATGGACTTTGTTTTAGGTTTACCTCGAACAAAGAAGGGGAGGGATAGCATATTTGTTGTCGTGGATAGATTCTCGAAAATGGCACACTTTATACCATGTCATAAAAGCGATGATGCTGTTAATGTTGCTGATTTGTTCTTTCGTGAAATTATTCGCTTGCATGGTGTGCCAAATACTATTGTTTCAGATCGTGATACTAAATTTCTTAGCCACTTTTGGAGATGTTTATGGGCTAAGTTGGGGACTAAACTGCTTTTTAGTACTACTTGTCACCCCCAAACTGATGGACAAACTGAAGTAGTCAATAGAATGTTGTCTACTATGCTTAGGGCTGTTTTGAAGAATAATAAGAAAATGTGGGAGGAATGCTTGCCTCATATTGAATTTGCTTATAATCGTTCATTGCATTCTACTACTAAGATGTGCCCTTTTGAAGTTGTGTATGGTTTCCTACCTCGTGCACCTATTGATTTGTTGCCTCTTCCATCTTCGGATAAGGTTAATTTTGATGCTAAACAACGTGCTGAATTGATTTTAAAAATGCATGAGTTAACTAAGGAAAACATTGAGCTTATGAATGCTAAATATAAACTTGCTGGAGATAAGGGTAGAAAACATGTTGTGTTTGCACCTGGAGATCTTGTTTGGTTACATTTGCGTAAGGATAGATTTCCTGATTTGCGCAAATCAAAGCTAATGCCACGTGCTGATGGTCCCTTTAAGGTGTTAGAGAAAATAAATGATAATGCATATAAACTTGATCTTCCTGCAGATTTTGGGGTTAGTCCCACTTTTAACATTGCAGATTTGAAGCCTTATTTGGGTGAGGAAGATGAGTTTCCGTCGAGGACGACTTCATTTCAAGAAGGGGAGGATGATGAGGACATCAATACCATTGTTACACCCACAACCCCTACTGCTACATATACGGGACCAATTACTAGAGCTCGCGCACGCCAATTAAATTATCAGGTACTTTCGTTTCTTGGTAATGATTCTAATGTTCATGAGAATATGATGCTGCCTAAATTGGATACATTTGTTTTGCTTACAAATGAAGGGCCTAGCTTGGAGAAGGATGAACATTGGAGCAAGAACAAGCATGGAGATGATGCAATGCGCAAGGGGAACAAGAACGGAGTTACAAGTGATGATTTCAGGACTTTGAAGCCACCATAATGGGCGCATGAAGCCTTGGACGAAATATACAAGATGCCACTTCATAAATTTCGTCCCGAGATTATTATAGGTGCTGCGTCACCTTATTATTGGGCCAGGCCCATGTAATTTCGAAATACATAAGTATAGGCTATTTTTAGAGTCCGGATGTGTGGGGAAACAAGAGTTAGAGTTGATTTCGGACCCCTCCACCAAGGGCCACGAAATTCCCCCCTCTTCCTCCATATATACAGCCCTTAGGGCATCGTTTAGACTTTGGGTTTTGTTTAGCTTAAAAGTTCGCCATAGCTGCAACTTCGCGTACTTCGTTTGTGTTCAACGAACAGACAAAGGCGTCACAGAACCCCACCTTGATCAATAAAGCTTTCATCTTATATTCGCAATATCCAGATTGCAATCTCAGTTTCTTGCTTGTTCTTCGTTTGCTCGCAGGAAACAGACCCTCGTGGTCAGGTTGATCATGCTCCGGCGTGGTCAATAACCTCTCGGAGTTGGTTTAGCGATTGCTAAGGCGCGACGTCCTCGCACGTTCATAGTCGGATCGTCAAAGTCGACTGCCACCAAAGCGATATCCATCATCTCATCGAAAGACGGGACACCTTTGCCTCTATCAAAGTGGGATTGTGCAGTCCAAAAGTGAGCCAAAATGTGGAAACCACGAAAATGCTCTTGTTGCACAATACTAGAGAGACGCTAGCACGATTGCACAATAGGCGGATACGCAAACTTGTGCACAACCTACTAGGCAAAATTGCAACTATCTCTATCCCAAGTATGCTATATGTATGGTATTTCGGTGCAATGATCCAAGATGATACAATATGACAATCTTAATGTATTATGATGCTATGGTTCTTGCTCATAAGCTCTTTGCTTATCTTTCCTCTTTGCTTAAAAGCTTGGGTGGCTCTTTCACTTTTGAGCTCTTTTCTCATGCAATACTTCACGAACCAAGATAGCAATTGTGTATGCGATGACAACTTTGTGACACACAAGTGGATCCCAAGATATGCACCACTATGGTATGGTATGTATGTTATGGAGTATGATCCCTAATGTGCACAAGTCACGTTGCCGGCAATACTCAATGGCTAGCCTCGATGGGTAAGCTACGCAAAATGAGGAAATGTGGGTTATCAATGCAATTGCAAGTTATGACAAAGATGTCGTCGAAGTTACCGTCCTTGGCAATGTTGAGTAGTCGATGGAGTTGAGCGGTGGTGATGATGACGTGGAACCGTACCTATATAGCCGAAACACAATAGGACACGGGAACCACAACTCAAATTTCAAAGACCAAAACGTATCAAAATCGACATAGGAGGTAGCGGTGAGCGGTGGTGGTGGTTGTGGAAAGTGTTGTGGTATGCGGAAGAAGTCGTGGGCCCGGTGGCAAAATTTGGCGAAGGTATGGAGAAATGGGCGCGGGGGTGGAGTTGCTGTCTCCCAGGGGCCGGATGTCCGGGCCAGGAGCCGGATGTCCAGGGCGCCGGATTTCCGGGGGACACGGCCAGATGTCCGGGCTCTGGATCGGGGACGAACACGATGAACTCCACGGGGAAAAATGCAACTCCGGGGCAAAATTCGGACGAATTGGTGGATGGAAAAGGGTGGGGAGGGTGGGGAAAGCTAGATCCACACGCAGCAACACAAATCCATGGACCAAATCCAACAAAATTTCATCACACCAACAAATCACAAAAAAAATTGGGGCTATTTTTGGTGGGGATTTTCGGATTTAGGACGAAAACAACAAAATCAAGCTAGAAAACACGGGGTAGGGGCTCCAAAAATGTGATCAACGTGGCTCTGATACCAAGATGATGTAGGGCAAAACACTAGATGGATGATCTTTCACGTTTGGAGGGATCCCACGGGAGAATCACGAAGAACACACGGAAGCACAAAGGGGAAATCACGGGGAGAACGAGAGAGAATCACGAAACCGACAGAGAATCAATCACACGAGTGCTAGATCACCGAACACAAAGAGATACATATGATCCACAATCAACAAAGGTAAGGATACAAAGGACAGTTCTTCTCCTAACGGAGGTCTTGATGGTATTCCCTAGAAAGGGGTCTTGAATCCGCTTGGGGGATCTTCTCCGAAGAGGTCCTGAGCTCCAAGGAGAAGTATCCAAGTGGATGAGCAAAGGCTCTCACACAAATATGAGATAATCCCATGCTAAACCTAGAAAGAGGAAGGGGAAGGAGTATATATAGTCTAGGGGGGCGAAGAGGTACATGGGCTTCGGCCCTTCACTATTCACACACAGGCGGAGCCAGATGTCCGGGCGTCGGGCCGGATGTCCGGGGCTTCCGGAGGCGCCGGATGTCCGGGCCGAGACGCCGGATGTCCGGGCTGGAGGTGCAGGTTTCTGTGGTTCCTGGTGCGAGGCGCCGGATTTCCGGGGCTTTGGCTGGATTTCCGGGCTAAGGCCGGATGTCCGGGCTGGACGCCGGATGTTCGGGCCCTGGAGACTTGACAGACTTGGCTGTTGCTGATGGAGAAGCTCCAGGGGCCGGATGTCCGGGGCCTGGGCCGGATGTCTGGGGCCGGGAAGGTGATCTTGTCCGTGTCAGCTGGTTCTCTTCATCCGCGGAGTGGGCAGCTTGTCCGTCTTCACGTGCATTCTTGGGAGGTTCTTCTTGACACCTAATCATGCATAGTATATCGGACTTAGGTAGTAGCCATGTCTCAAGAGGATCATATGAGATATCACTTAGGAGAGAAGTCACCTCGGTTTCGAGAGCTCTAGCATGTGCTCTAGTCATAGGTCCTCTTGAGGCTTGGTGAGGCGATGGTAGGTCCATGGGAATGACCAAGGGATGCTCCGCATCAGATTATGAAGCACTCATTAAGTATAACATGCTAAAAGAGTTGACGTTGGACAAGGAAGAGAACGTAATGGTTTATGTTTTCCGACATCTCAGTTAAAGTATATTGTCATTGACCTTCCAAACATGTTGAGCTTGTCTTTCTCCCTCATGCTAGCCAAATTCCTTGCACTAAGTAGAGATACTACTTGTGCTTCCAATTACCTTTAAACCCAGTTTTGCCATGAGAGTCCACCATACCTACCTATGGATTGAGTAAGATCCTTCAAGTAAGTTGTCATTGGTGCAAGCAATAAAAATTGCTCTCTAAATATGCATGACTTATTAGTGCAGAGAAAATAAGCTTTGTACAATCTTGTTGTGGAAGTAATAAAAGCGATGGACTGCATAATAAAGGTCCACATACAAGGGGCAATATAAAGTGAAGTTCTTTTGCATTAAGATTTTGTGCATCAACCCTAAACGCGCATGACAACCTCTGCTTCCCTCTGCGAAGGGCCTATCTTTTACTTTATGTTTTTACTTTATGCTTGAGTCAAGGTGATTCTGACCTTTACCTTTTTCATTTTATCCTTTGGCAAGCTCCTCGTGTTTGAAAGATCAGAATATATATATCCAATTGGATGTAAGTTGGCATAGGATATTATTGTTGACATCACCTAAAGGTGAATACGTTGGGAGGCAGCACAATAAGCCCCTATCTTTCTCAGTGTCCGGCTGAAACTCCATAACCACAAGTATTGCGTGAGTGTTAGAAATTGTAGAAGACTATATGATAGTTGAGTACGTGAACTTGCTGAAAAGCTCTATTCTTGACTCTGTCTGATGTTATGATAAATTTCAATTGCTTCAATGACTGAGATTATAGTTTGTTAGTTCTCAATGAAGTTTCTGAACCATGCTTGACATTGTGACTAGATTGTTACTTGATCATGAAAAGTTTTATGAGATAAGCTACTATTATGACACATTTTGATGCTAGAAAAGGTGATTGGAATTATCATTGATCAAACTTGTGCACCTGCTAGCATTCACACTTCATAAATTATTTCTTTTATCATTTACCTACTCGAGGACGAGTAGGAATTAAGCTTGGGGATGCTGATACGTCTCCAACGTATCTATAATTTATGAAGTATTCATGCTATTATATTATCCATCTAGGATGTTTTATATGCATTAATATGTCATTTTATATGATTTTTGGGACTAACTTATTAACCTAGAGCCCAGTGCCAGTTTCTGTTTTCTCCTTGTTTTAGTGTTTTACAGAAAAGGGTTACCAAACGGAGTCCAATTGACGTGCGAATTTTTGAGGATTTTTTCTGGACCAAAAGAAGACCATGGAGCATCGGAGTTGGGCCAGAGGAGTCCCGGGCGCCCTCCCATCTCGTGGACAGCCCAGAGGCCCCCTTGACGTGAAACCAACGCCAAAAATTCCTATAAATACTGAAACTTTCGGGAATTAACCTAGATCGGAAGTTCCGCTGCCGCAAGCCTCTGTACCCACGAGAAATCAATCTAGGCCCTCTCTGGCACCCTGCCGGAGGGGGCCATCATCACCGGAGACCATGGAGGAGGATCTTGGAGGGGCCATCATCGCCATGAAGGCCAAGGACCAGAGAGGGAAAGCCATGGAGGAGGAAACACAAGGGGGAGAACCTCTCCTCCTCTCTCTTGGTGGCACCGGAATGCCATCGGGAGGGGAATCATCGCCGCGGTGATCGTCTTCCTCAACATCACCATCATCATCACCATCCTCATCTCTTTTACGCGGTCCACTCTCCCGCACCCCGCTGTAATCCCTACTTGAACATGGTGCTTTATGCTACATATTATGATCCAATGATGTGTTGCCATCTTATGATGTTTTGAGTAGATATCTTTTGTCTTTGAGTTGATTGATGATCTAGATTGGTATGAGTTGTATTTTCTATCTTGGTGTTGTCCTATGGTGCCCTCCGTGTCGCGCAAGCGTGAGGGGTTCCCGCTGTAGGGTGTTGCAATACGTTCATGATTCGCTTATAGTGGGTTGCTAGAGTGACATAAGCTTAAACCCGAGTGTCGGTGTCAAAACCGGCGGATTTCGGGTAGGGGGTCCCGAGCTATGCGTCTAGGCGGATGGTAACAGGAGACGAGGGACACGATGTTTTACCCAGGTTCGGTCCCTCTTGATGGAGGTAAAACCCTATGTCCTGCTCGATTATATTGATGATGTGTGTTACAAGAGTAGATCTACCACGAGATCAAGGAGGCTAAACCCTAGAAGCTAGCCTATGGTATGATTGTTGTTCGTCCTATGGACTAAAGCCATCTGGTTTATATAGACACCGGAGAGGGCTAGGGTTACACAAAGTCGGTTACAATGGTAGGAGATCTACATATCCGTATCGCCAAGCTTGCCTTCCACGCCAAGGAAAGTCCCATCCGGACACGAGACGAAGTCTTCAATCTTGTATCTTCATAGTCTTGGAGTCCGGCCGATGATGATAGTTCAGCTATCTGGACACCCCCTAGTCCAGGACTCCCTCAGTAGCCCCTGAACCAGGCTTCAATGACGACGAGTCCGACGCGCATGTTGTCTTTGGCATTGCAAGGCGGGTTCTTCCTCCGAATAATTTATAGAAGATTGTGAACACCAGGATAGTGTCCGGCTCTGCAAAAATAAGTTCCACGTACCACCGTAGAGAGAATAATATTACACAAGTTCAATCTGCTGACGTATTTTGTGGCGTGACGTCACACCACTACTAAGCCTTTACTAGAATTGTTTTTATTGTATCACCTCAGCGCATTTAGCGAGGCGGTTTCCTTGGCACGTCTTGTTGAAGCAGAGATCGTGTTCCCCTTATTCCGGGATTCCCATCAATACGGACGTGGGTAACCCAACCGCGCCCGTTGCCACGCCCCCTCCATCGAAGGCGGGTTCCAAACGGTCACGGGGACGACTATTGGTATTCTTCCTCTTTATAATGAGACCAAGGCCCATTCTTTTCCTTCAATCCTCTATCGAATCCGCCCCTCGCCCCGAGTTCCAACACCCAGGGCTCCAGATTCGGGTACCTTCGATCTTCGACAATGTCCGGCCCCGACCTACGAAGCCGGTGGGTGCCCTCCTCCGTCACGGAAGAGGACGTGCTAAAGCTGAGAGACGCCAGGTACTTAACCTACGAGATTTCGCATAGGCTGCCTGCCCGAGGGCAAGTTATTCCTACTCCCGAGCTTGGCGAGAGTGTCGTGTTCGTGTCTCACCTCCGTCGGGGTTTAGGCTTCCCGATGGATCCCTTCGTGAGGGGGCTCATGTTTTACTATGGGCTGGAATTCTATGATTTGGCTCCGGAGTCCATCCTCCACATCTCATCATTCATTGTCGTCTGCGAAGCCTTCCTCCGCACTACCCCTCACTTCGGCTTGTGGCTCAAAACCTTCAACGTGGAGCCGAAGATGATTGAGGGGCGTCAGGCGGAGTGTGGCGGGGCGGTTATAAGTAAGAGGGCCGATGCTCCATGGCCCGAGGGCTCTTTTCAGGAGGAGCTCGGCTTGGGGCAACAGGAGTGGTTCTATATCACCGCTCCCAGGGGCAGCATGCAGAGGGTGCCGCCCGTCTTCCGCTCGGGCCCTCCACAGCGGCTGACGTCATGGGTCAACAAAGGGCGTGACTGGGGGCCGTCCAAAGACGTTCCCCTGTTGCAGGACCGGATTCGAGGCCTCCAAGAAAGGGAGATCAATCTGGCCATAGTGGTACAGGTTATGTTGATTCGGCGCCTACTGCCCTGCAAACGTCGCCCCCTCCGCCTGTGGGAATTTAATCCGGAGGGGCCACGAGCTCTTCAACACTTCATGGGTTTGACACCCGCGGAGATGTACAAACTGTTCTTCGGATCACAAGAGATGCGTCCGAAATTGACCGAGGATGCTGGCCTAAGCTGCAATCGCCCGGATACTCAAGTAAGTAGCCCTGTGTCCGGACACATCGTCCATTCATTTACCGTGGGTTTGCCTTTTAACCAGCTATCCCTTGGTGATGAGGACATGACTACCTTGGATATGACCAAAAATATTGCATATATGCATATTTGTCAGGTGTATGGGACATTTGTACAATCCACATATGAAGATAAGGAAGAAAGAGATGTTTATTTGCTGTCCAAAAAGTTCTCTCACGTCACTTTTGGCCCAAGAGAAGATAGAGTCCAAGTCTCTCACGTTCTGGATTCAGATTCGGACTGCACAGACACACCTGACTCAAAACGCACACAAGTTTTTCATACGGACTCCGAATTAGGTGATTCTTTTTTTGTTGGAAACTAGATTTCGTGCACTTTCCAACCCAATTGGAATCACCTTCAAATTCGTCCGGAGCGTTGAGTTGTGGACGAAACAATCTGATGCTGCAGCAGAATCCGAGTCAAACTACAAGTCCATAGGTGTTACATCACCTCCACTTGGGCCCATTGGCCTTGTACGACCTAGATTTAGTTTTAGGCTGCCTTGGGACGTCCTCCCACCTCCTTGGCCGCCACCCCTTGCTCCTATATAAGTAGATCCATCTAGTAGCTTTTCCTTGGGATTTGTTTAGTTAAAAGTTAGCCAACGCAACTTCGTGTACTTCGTTTGTGTCCAACGACCAGACCAAGACCGCTTTCGGATCCCCACCTTTATCAATACTTCATACATATTTGCAATATTCAGATTGCTTTTATCATATTCTTGCTCGTTCTTCGATTGCTTGCAGGAATAGACCTTCGTGGTCAGGCTGACCGTGCTTCCAGCATCGTCAGTAACCTCAGGAGATTGGTTTAGCGATTGCTAAGGCGCAACGTCGTGCATGTTTGTAGTCGGATCGTCAAAGTCATCTCCACCAAATTGATAGTTATCATCTCATCGAAAGATCGGGACCCTCGCCTCTATCAAGTGGTATCAGTTTTCAGGTTGCTCGGTGAGAATTTCCAGTTTTCCTAGATTAGATTTATTTTCTTACCTATTGTCCAAGAAAAAGCCACAAAAAAGAGTTAGATCTATTCATCCTTGGTCCAAGCCAGTCTGAGCCTTTGCAATTTTCTTTTCATTGCTTGCATAGTTGAATTATCGGTTGCATCGTCGTGTCGAGTTGCTGGTCTTAGTGTCTAGTTCGTTTAGAGTTTCGAGTTCTGTTCACATTAGTCACGCCACCGCTGCATCATTATCTCTTCCGCTGTCCATCACCCATCCATCAATTTCCACCCCGTGCTACCCATCATTCATTGTCATAATAATAGTTGAGATCGTTCACATCTTCACTTGATCCAATCTGCATCTTATCTAGTTTGTTTTGGAAAGAGGGAGAAAAAAAGAGAGAAAAAAACGAGAGAAAAAAAAGGAGAAAAAAAAGTCAGAGAAAAAAAAGGAGAGAAAGAAAAAAAAGTGTGAGGAAAAAAAAGAGAGAAGAAAAAGAAACAAAAAAATCGGCACAAACTTTTTCAGAGGAAAGTTGGAGACAAAGTTGTTGATATATCCTGCTTGGCTGTTGTTTCACCTCATTATCTTTACTGCCGTTGTGATCTTCACTTATATCTTGCTGTCCAGAGCTACTTAGTGTCCTTCATTGATGCTAGTTGTGCTACGACGTGACCTCATTAGTGTTCTAGGCTCGCGTCTCTAGTTCGGTCTAGCCTAGGACCAGCACAGTACCGTCGTTGAGCGTTTATTCAACATTGCATCTTTGAATTGATTATTGCTAATCTTTTGCTACCATATATAGCCAACCCAGCTCCACATATTTCTACACCGTGTATACGTACGCTCCCCTGGCAATCGCTTTACTCAATATTCAGAGTTACTTGACACCGCTGGTTGCCGATCACCGCCTGCTGCATGGTAAGAACTTGTAAGACATTGATATTTGCTTTACTGTGAGCGTTTTACCACCACATCCTAGTAGTTATAGGAACATTATTTTTGGGTTTTGTTTCTTGTTCTACTAATCATTACAGGATCCAGAGTCAATTCATGGGCTTTGTCGATCGCGGGAGACGTGCCACCACCTTTGCAAATACCACAACCGTCACGAGAGGTGCACAAACATCCAAATGCACATGATCAGGTTAATGTATCTATACCACCATTTAATGGCCGTTTTAAACCTGCTTTATATATTGAATGGGAGTTCGACATAAAAAATATATTTGCTTCCCATAATTTCAATGAACATAAAAAGGTTAAGGTTGCGGTTGGTTCTTTCACTGGTTATGCTTTGGTTTGGTGGAGTGAATATTGTCGGTTACACCCTGATTATATACCTACTACTTGGGATGATTTGAAACTTGCCATGCGACATACTTTCGTCCCTGTTTATTATACTCGTGACATGATTAAGAAGTTGCAACACTTAAAACAAGGTAGTGAAACTGTAACAAAATATTATGATGATTTACAAACTACCTTGTTGCATTCCTCTTTAGAAGAAAGTGAAGATGATTTTATGGATAGATTTTGGGGAGGATTAAACCGTGATATTCAAGAGATACTAATTCATGAAGAGTGTTATCCTATGGACCATTTGTTTCATCTTGCTTGCAAAGCTGAACAGGAAATAAAACGACGTGTTGGCCACGAGGAGAACAAGCGCACGGTGCACATTCCAAGAGTTGATATGATTGTTCCTTCAACTACTAGGCATACTATGACAACCTCATCCGTTGTTGTCAGGACTACATCACCTCCACCATGTGACACATCGCCCCCGAGAGTGGCTACATCATCTGAGTTGATCATAAGAGGTAATGACAAAGGTACTGATCTTCCATCTCTACATGAGAATGATGAATGCCTTGTCAATTTGAATGCACCATCTGATGAGCTACCCACTACTTTGATCACACCACCTATTTTAGAGGACTACGTTGATAATTTGACTTTGCCATGTGATCAAACAACTGAAATACCAACAATTTTGAGTGCACCCATTGAATTAACTATTGATGCAAAAGAACCAATGTTTAATCATTTTGATATGACCTCTAATCTTGGTGATGATTTTGTGTTGAATGACTTATTGCATGTTTGCTTATTTAAGCATGTTGTAGCATGTAAATTTGATGCAAGTAAGGTTTATCCACCAATGTTGGGATGGTTTAATGATGAACATTGTCAATCTTTTGAAATGAATAAGAGCTTCACTTATATGTGCAAACTGAGTTGCAATGTTTTCATGCCTTCTACTTCTTGTGCTAATTTTTTGGCTTTAGATTTTATGAACTATGCAAGTTACTCATCTATTCATGTGTCATATATGCAAAAATCAAGGGAAGTAAAAATGGATGACATATACGTATACAACATGTACACCTTGTCTCTTTTGTTAGCCACATTTCAGATTAAGCAACGCCGAGGACGGCTTTATTTTCAAGAAGGGGAGGATGATGAGGACATGACTACCTTGGATATGACCAAAAATATTGCATATATGCATATTTGTCAGGTGTATGGGACATTTGTACAATCCACATATGAATATAAGGAAGAAAGAGATGTTTATTTGCTGTCCAAAAAGTTCTCTCACGTCACTTTTGGCCCAAGAGAAGATAGAGTCCAAGTCTCTCACGTTCTGGATTCAGATTCGGACTGCACAGACACACCTGACTCAAAACGCACACAAGTTTTTCATACGGACTCCGAATTAGGTGATTCTTTTTTTGTTGGAAACTAGATTTCGTGCACTTTCCAACCCAATTGGAATCACCTTCAAATTCGTCCGGAGCGTTGAGTTGTGGACGAAACAATCTGATGCTGCAGCAGAATCCGAGTCAAAACTACAAGTCCATAGGTGTTACATCACCTCCACTTGGGCCCATTGGCCTTGTACGACCTAGATTTAGTTTTAGGCTGCCTTGGGACGTCCTCCCACCTCCTTGGCCGCCACCCCTTGCTCCTATATAAGTAGATCCATCTAGTAGCTTTTCCTTGGGATTTGTTTAGTTAAAAGTTAGCCAACGCAACTTCGTGTACTTCGTTTGTGTCCAACGACCAGACCAAGACCGCTTTCGGATCCCCACCTTTATCAATACCTCATACATATTTGCAATATTCAGATTGCTTTTATCATATTCTTGCTCGTTCTTCGATTGCTTGCAGGAATAGACCTTCGTGGTCAGGCTGACCGTGCTTCCAGCATCGTCAGTAACCTCAGGAGATTGGTTTAGCGATTGCTAAGGCGCAACGTCGTGCACGTTTGTAGTCGGATCGTCAAAGTCATCTCCACCAAATTGATAGTTATCATCTCATCGAAAGATCGGGACCCTCGCCTCTATCAAGTGGTATCAGTTTTCAGGTTGCTCGGTGAGAATTTCCAGTTTTCCTAGATTAGATTTATTTTCTTAACTATTGTCCAAGAAAAAGCCACAAAAAAGAGTTAGATCTATTCATCCTTGGTCCAAGCCAGTCTGAGCCTTTGCAATTTTCTTTTCATTGCTTGCATAGTTGAATTATCGGTTGCATCGTCGTGTCGAGTTGCTGGTCTTAGTGTCTAGTTCGTTTAGAGTTTCGAGTTCTGTTCACATTAGTCACGCCACCGCTGCATCATTATCTCTTCCGCTGTCCATCACCCATCCATCAATTTCCACCCCGTGCTACCCATCATTCATTGTCATAATAATAGTTGAGATCGTTCACATCTTCACTTGATCCAATCTGCATCTTATCTAGTTTGTTTTGGGAAGAGGGAGAAAAAAAGAGAGAAAAAAACGAGAGAAAAAAAAGGAGAAAAAAAAGTCAGAGAAAAAAAAAGGAGAGAAAGAAAAAAAAGTGTGAGGAAAAAAAAGAGAGAAGAAAAAAAAACAAAAAAAATCGGCACAAACTTTTTCAGAGGAAAGTTGGAGACAAAGTTGTTGATATATCCTGCTTGGCTGTTGTTTCACCTCATTATCTTTACTGCCGTTGTGATCTTCACTTATATCTTGCTGTCCAGAGCTACTTAGTGTCCTTCATTGATGCTAGTTGTGCTACGACGTGACCTCATTAGTGTTCTAGGCTCGCGTCTCTAGTTCGGTCTAGCCTAGGACCAGCACAGTACCGTCGTTGAGCGTTTATTCAACATTGCATCTTTGAATTGATTATTGCTAATCTTTTGCTACCATATATAGCCAACCCAGCTCCACATATTTCTACACCGTGTATACGTACGCTCCCCTGGCAATCGCTTTACTCAATATTCAGAGTTACTTGACACCGCTGGTTGCCGATCACCGCCTGCTGCATGGTAAGAACTTGTAAGACATTGATATTTGCTTTACTGTGAGCGTTTTACCACCACATCCTAGTAGTTATAGGAACATTATTTTTGGGTTTTGTTTCTTGTTCTACTAATCATTACAGGATCCAGAGTCAATTCATGGGCTTTGTCGATCGCGGGAGACGTGCCACCACCTTTGCAAATACCACAACCGTCACGAGAGGTGCACAAACATCCAAATGCACATGATCAGGTTAATGTATCTATACCACCATTTAATGGCCGTTTTAAACCTGCTTTATATATTGAATGGGAGTTCGACATAAAAAATATATTTGCTTCCCATAATTTCAATGAACATAAAAAGGTTAAGGTTGCGGTTGGTTCTTTCACTGGTTATGCTTTGGTTTGGTGGAGTGAATATTGTCGGTTACACCCTGATTATATACCTACTACTTGGGATGATTTGAAACTTGCCATGCGACATACTTTCGTCCCTGCTTATTATACTCGTGACATGATTAAGAAGTTGCAACACTTAAAACAAGGTAGTGAAACTGTAACAAAATATTATGATGATTTACAAACTACCTTGTTGCATTCGTCTTTAGAAGAATTTGAAGATGATTTTATGGATAGATTTTGGGGAGGATTAAACCGTGATATTCAAGAGATACTAATTCATGAAGAGTGTTATCCTATGGACCATTTGTTTCATCTTGCTTGCAAAGCTGAACAGGAAATAAAACGACGTGTTGGCCACGAGGAGAACAAGCGCACGGTGCACATTCCAAGAGTTGATATGATTGTTCCTTCAACTACTAGGCATACTATGACAACCACATCCGTTGTTGTCAGGACTACATCACCTCCACCATGTGACACATCGCCCCCGAGAGTGGCTACATCATCTGAGTTGATCATAAGAGGTAATGACAAAGGTACTGATCTTCCATCTCTACATGTGAATGATGAATGCCTTGTCAATTTGAATGCACCATCTGATGAGCTACCCACTACTTTGATCACACCACCTATTTTAGAGGACTACGTTGATAATTTGACTTTGCCATGTGATCAAACAACTGAAATACCAACAATTTTGAGTGCACCCATTGAATTAACTATTGATGCAAAAGAACCAATGTTTAATCATTTTGATATGACCTCTAATCTTGGTGATGATTCTGTGTTGAGTGACTTATTGCATGTTTGCTTATTTAAGCATGTTGTAGCATGTAAATTTGATGCAAGTAAGGTTTATTCACCAATGTTGGGATGGTTTAATGATGAACATTGTCAATCTTTTGAAATGAATAAGAGCTTCACTTATATGTGCAAACTGAGTTGCAATATTTTCATGCCTTCTACTTCTTGTGCTAATTTTTTGGCTTTAGATTTTATGAACTATGCAAGTTACTCATCTATTCATGTGTCATATATGCAAAAATCAAGGGAAGTAAAAATGGATACATATACATATACAACATGTACACCTTGTCTCTTTTGTTAGCCACATTTCAGATTAAGCAACGCCGAGGACGGCTTTATTTTCAAGAAGGGGAGGATGATGAGGACATGACTACCTTGGATATGACCAAAAATATTGCATATATGCATATTTGTCAGGTGATTTCTAGTGCAAACTATTCAATAATCTATTTATGTTATCCAGAACAAAAATACTTCACACACTTTTGTGTTTTGTCTAATTGCAGGTGTATGGGACATTTGTACAATCCACATATGAAGATAAGGAAGAAAGAGATGTTTATTTGCTGTCCAAAAAGTTCTCTCACGTCACTTTTGGCCCAAGAGAAGATAGAGTCCAAGTCTCTCACGTTCTGGATTCAGATTCGGACTGCACAGACATACCTGACTCAAAACGCACACAAGTTTTTCGTACGGACTCCAAATTGGGTGATTCTTTTTTTGTTGGAAACTAGATTTCGTGCACTTTCCAACCGAATTGGAATCACCTTCAAATTCGTCCGGAGCGTTGAGTTGTGGACGAAACAATCTGATGCTGCAGCAGAATCCGAGTCAAACTACAAGTCCAAAGGTGTTACATCACCTCCACTTGGGCCCATTGGCCTTGTACGACCTAGATTTAGTTTTAGGCTGCCTTGGGACGTCCTCCCACCTCCTTGGCCGCCACCCCTTGCTCCTATATAAGTAGATCCATCTAGTAGCTTTTCCTTGGGATTTGTTTAGTTAAAAGTTAGCCATTGCAACTTCGTGTACTTCGTTTGTGTCCAACGACCAGACCAAGACCGCTTACGGATCCCCACCATTATCAATACCTCATATATATTTGCAATATTCAGATTGCTTTACATATTCTTGCTCGTTCTTCGATTGCTTGCAGGAATAGACCTTCGTGGTCAGGCTGACCGTGCTTCCGGCATCGTCAGTAACCTCAGGAGATTGGTTCTGTTTCTTGTTCTACTAATCATGACAGGATCCAGAGTCAATTCATGGGCTTTGTCGATCGCGGGAGACGTGCCACCACCTTTGCAAATACCACAACCGTCACGAGAGGTGCACAAATATCCAAATGCACATGATCAGGTTAATGTATCTATACCACCATTTAATGGCCGTTTTAAACCTGCTTTATATATTGAATGGGAGTTCGACATAAAAAATATATTTGCTTCCCATAATTTCAATGAACATAAAAAGGTTAAGGTTGCGGTTGGTTCTTTCACTGGTTATGCTTTGGTTTGGTGGAGTGAATATTGTCGGTTACACCCTGATTATATACCTACTACTTGGGATGATTTGAAACTTGCCATGCGACATACTTTCGTCCCTGCTTATTATACTCGTGACATGATTAAGAAGTTGCAACACTTAAAACAAGGTAGTGAAACTGTAACAAAATATTATGATGATTTACAAACTACCTTGTTGCATTCCTCTTTAGAAGAAAGTGAAGATGATTTTATGGATAGATTTTGTGGAGGATTAAACCGTGATATTCAAGAGATACTAATTCATGAAGAGTGTTATCCTATGGACCATTTGTTTCATCTTGCTTGCAAAGCTGAACAGGAAATAAAACGACGTGTTGGCCAGGAGGAGAACAAGCGCACGGTGCACATTCCAAGAGTTGATATGATTGTTCCTTCAACTACTATGCATATTTGTCAGGTGTATGGGACATTTGTACAATCCACATATGAAGATAAGGAAGAAAGAGATGTTTATTTGCTGTCCAAAAAGTTCTCTCACATCAATTTTGGCCCAAGAGAAGATAGAGTCCAAGTCTCTCACGTTCTGGATTCAGATTCGGACTGCACAGACACACCTGACTCAAAACGCACACAAGTTTTTCATACGGACTCCGAATTAGGTGATTCTTTTTTTGTTGGAAACTAGATTTCGTGCACTTTCCAACCCAATTGGAATCACCTTCAAATTCGTCCGGAGCGTTGAGTTGTGGACGAAACAATCTGATGCTGCAGCAGAATCCGAGTCAAACTACAAGTCCAAAGGTGTTACATCACCTCCACTTGGGCCCATTGGCCTTGTACGACCTAGATTTAGTTTTAGGCTGCCTTGGGACGTCCTCCCACCTCCTTGGCCGCCACACCTTGCTCCTATATAAGTAGATCCATCTAGTAGCTTTTCCTTGGGATTTGTTTAGTTAAAAGTTAGCCAACGCAACTTCGTGTACTTCGTTTGTGTCCAACGACCAGACCAAGACCGCTTTCGGATCCCCACCTTTATCAATACTTCATACATATTTGCAATATTCAGATTGCTTTTATCATATTCTTGCTCGTTCTTCGATTGCTTGCAGGAATAGACCTTCGTGGTCAGGCTGACCGTGCTTCCAGCATCGTCAGTAACCTCAGGAGATTGGTTTAGCGATTGCTAAGGCGCAACGTCGTGCACGTTTGTAGTCGGATCGTCAAAGTCATCTCCACCAAATTGATAGTTATCATCTCATCGAAAGATCGGGACCCTCGCCTCTATCACTTGGACAGGAGTGGATAGCGCAAGCAAAACTGATACGGTGTCCGGCCCCCCTCCTTGAGACCATGCAGGATCCCGTGTTAATCAAAATGTTGGAGGTTGCACCTTCGGAGGAGGGCGAAGAAGGGAACAGGGGAACTACCACCTCAGCCACGGAGGCTTTTAGTAAGGGAGGAATCGAGAGTCCCTCCTTCCAGGGGGAGAAGAGGACCGCTTCCGAAGACCCGGAGGCCAAGGCCTCAAAGCGGGGAAAGAAATCTGTACCGGAAGGTCCTGTGCCGGGAAGAGCCCCGGCCGTACTGTCTCCTTGGAGGAATCAGCCCTCTAGCGAGCCGTAAGTATAAAAGGGGGGATTTTGTAATAGTGGACATCCCTGCTTAATTTCTAAGGGTAACCAAAGTTTTCACCTTGTAGTTCGGATCTCAGCCCATCTCAGCACATCTCATCATCGGGGGACCTTCATCCGGAGATGATGGAGAGCGAAACGCCTCCATCTGCCACCCCGTCGTGCGGCGGGGTGGGCGACCCTAAGGTGTCGTCATGGAGGGTCTCCCTGAGTCCGGCGGGGCTGGAGAGTTCCGCACCCATTGGAGTACGGTCGGTGGAGCTGCAGGATTTGCTCAAGAGGGCGTCTATCTCAGAAGATCACCGCACATTAATGGGTAGGGTGATTGAGAGGATCTCGTCCGCCGAAAGCGGGTTGTATGATGCCGTCGGAAGTTTGCTGACGGGGTTTGAGGTACGCAAAAAATGACATACCTTTTGACAGTTTTGCACATGAAGTGCGCCCTGTATAGATAGTAGCCCCTGAGACTTGGTATGCTGTCGAAAGCGACAGCGTGCTGAGGATCATAATCTCAGTTATAGATTGTCGCCTTCCCTATGTAGGTGGCGGAACGTTCGGTGGCCAGCCGGACTGATGGATTTGCCGAGCTGAAGAGGCAACTCGACGTTGCGGATGCGGACATCTCGCTGGTCAATAAACGACTTGATGAGTCACAAGGTACGTGGTTGCTCTGCGGTCGCCTAGTAAGGGAGCTGACGCCCATTCCTTACAATTTGTATGCTTGATGCAGATGGTGCTGTTGCTGTGGAAGGCCTTCGAGCAGAACTTGCTCGGGCCAAGGAGCAAGCCAGAAAAAGCGAGGCGGCTGCCTTGAAGGCAGCGGAAGAGCTAGAAGCCGAGAAGGCTGCTCACTGCCGAAGCAGGGAGGAGATGGCTGGAATGGCCGCGAAATTAAAAGTTGCTACCGACCGCCAGGAGGTTCTTGAAAGAGAACACCGAGCGGAGCAAGAGGACCTGAAGAAGACCGACGCCGAAGCCATGGATGCCCGTAGTGCGATGCGGGCTATGAAGGAGGAACTGCGTCAGGTCAGAGACATTGTGGCTGGAAAGCCCTTTATGCTGCGTAGGAAGTTCACGGATCCGAAGTATGCTCAGCTGGGCCGATTGTATGGTGTGGAGGATCCTTATCTGGACTTGGCAGCGAGTGCGGCGGATGCAGTCGTGCACTTTCGAAGCCAGAAGGATCACGAAATGGAAGAACTTTTCTAGTCTCAATTCCATAGTCCGGAGCGTCCACTTCCGTTGAGTGATCGGCTGGTTGAGTGGGCTAAGCTGAATAGATTGTCCGGACTTGCCATGACGGATGTGGTCGCTCATCTGGCCGGAAAGGCCCAAGCCGAAGAGTTATTTTGGCTTGTTACATCAATTCCTTGGGGCGGTGCCGCGTATTGGGGCGATGAAGCGGTCGGCATGCATAGAAGGTGCATGGATGGCTCTCGCCCGTGGTAAGACATACTGGGCGGAGATGGATGCCACCGCTGTTGCATCCCGGGGTTCGGACAAAAGCCGATTCCCCACCGAGCACTATTTTGAGGAAGTCCTGCAGGGCGCTCATTTAATAGAGTTGCAGTGCTCGAAAGATGTTATGTTTGAATGACATGTATGATTTCTGATGAGGACATCAATACAATTGTTACACCCACAGCCCCTGCTGCTATACATACTGGACCAATTACTAGAGCTCGTGCACGCCAACTAAATTACCAGGTACTTTCGTTTCTTGGTAATGATTCTAATGTTCATGAGAATATGATGCTGCCTAAATTGGATACATTTGTTTTGCTTACAAATGAAGGGCCTAGCTTGGAGAAGGATGAACATTGGAGCAAGAACAAGCATGGAGATGATGGCATGCGCAAGGGGAACAAGAACGGAGTTACAAGTGATGATTTCAGGACTTTGAAGCCACCATAATGGGTGCATGAAGCCTTGGACGAAATATACAAGATGCCACTTCATAAATTTCGTCCCGAGGCTATTTTAGGTGCTGCATCACCTTATTATTGGGCCAGGCCCATGTAATTTCGAAATACATAAGTATAGGCTATTTTTAGAGTCCGTATGTGTGGGGAAACAAGAGATAGGGTTGATTTCAGACTCCTCCACCAAGAGCCACGAAATTCCCCCCTCTTCCTCCATATATACAGCCCTTAGGGCATCATTTAGACTTTGGGTTTTGTTTAGATTAAAAGTTCGCCATAGCTGCAACTTCGCGTACTTCGTTTGTGTTCAACGACCAGACAAAGGCGTCACAGAACCCCACCTTGATCAATAAAGCTTTCATCTTATATTCGCAATATCCAGATTGCAATCTCAGTTTCTTGCTTGTTCTTCGTTTGCTCGCAGGAAACAGACCCTCGTGGTCAGGTTGATCGTGCTCCGGCGTGGTCAATAACCTCTCGGAGTTGGTTTAGCGATTGCTAAGGCGCGACGTCCTCGCACGTTCGTAGTCGGATCGTCAAAGTCGACTTCCACCAAAGCGATATCCATCATCTCATCGAAAGACGGGACACCTTAACCTCTATCAAGTGGTATCAGATTTCCAGGTTGCTCGGTGAGATTTTACAGTTTTTCGTAGTTTAGATCGAGTCTGTTCTTCATACCTATAGTCCACGAAAAAAGCCACAAAAAAAAATTTAGGGTTAGTTCATCATATCCGAACCAATCTGAGCCTTGCATAATCTTTTTAGGGTTTTGCTTTGTTGAATTTGCGGTTGCATCGTCGTGTCTAGTTGCTGGTCTTAGAGTCTAGTCTTTTAGAGTTTCGAGTTCTGGTCATAAGTTGTCACGCCGCCGCCGCACCATCATCATCGCCCCTGGCATCTACCACCACCGCTCCGAATTCGTATCCATATACCACCACCAATCCGTGTCCATATACCACCACCGATCCATATCCATATACTACCACCGCTACCACCACCGCTGCCATATACCACCACCATATATCCACCACCAATCCGAGTTCTTTGCTTATTAGGTTTGTTTTCGGGATCCATCTCGATTCCGATTCGTGTTTCCTTGCCGGAGTAGGTTTCGGAAAAAAAAAAGAGTCGGGTAGCCACGCTCCGTTTAGGCCCAAAATTTTTCGAAAACACATTTTTCGAAAAATTTTCTGGCTATCCTATTTTTAGGTGTTTCTGAGTGTTTTGAGACAGGTGCCATTATAGGAAGTTTTTTCTGACCCGTTTCCAGTTTTTGGGTCCGGGCAGTCGAAAAAAAAAAATTGGTCAAAAAAATTTCGTGCCCATCCTGTCAGTTTGAGCTAGGAAGAGTTTTGAGACTCTCGCCATTATAGTGATTTTTCGCAAAAAAAAAAAGAGCGAAAAAAAAAATTCAGAGTGTGCTTTTCCCTTGTTTATGTGCCGCGCCGTGATTTTGTTAGTGTTCTAGGCTCGCGTCTCTAGCACAGTCTAGCCTAGGACCAGCACAGTACCGTCGTTGAGTGTTTATTCAACTTTGCATCTCTGAATTGATTATTGCTGACCCTTTTTGCTACCATATTATAAGCCTTCCCAGCTCCACATACATCTACGTCGTGCGTTTGACTCTCCCTGGTAATCGCTCTATCCAAGCTTTGAGAGTTTTTGACTACAACGGTTGCCGATCACCGCCTGCTGCTGGGTAAGAATTGGTAAGAATTTGAGATTTGCTTGACGGATTTGTGACACCCACCACCACCACTTGTTCGTAGTCTGTAGGATCATATTCTTGTGTGTTTCTATTGCTGCTAACCATGCCAGGATCACAAACCGACGAGATTGACTGGGAGAATTTATCGAACAAGGAGCTTCATGATAAGTTTCAGCAAATGATGACTGAACAGGTGCAAGATGTGCTGAACAATTTTGAAGAGGCCATGGAGAAGATCACTGGCCTTGAGAAGACGTTCGAAACAAAGCTCGATAACAAGTTTAATGAATTGCTCGCGCGTCTTCCACCACCACCACCCGCTGCACCTAACGCACCTCTCCAACAACAACAACAACGACTACCTCCACGTCGCGAAGCAGACCTCCGCCGAGCAAGCCGTGTTCCTCTTGCGTTTGGCCAAACTGTTGGTGCTGCTGTTGATACTTCTGTGGCTCCTGCTGCTGATGCGGAGGAGGATGATTATGTGGGAGATTATGAGAATGAGGTTGATCAAAATCAACACTACGTGCAGCCACCTGTACCACCACCAGCAGGTCGACCTCAGGTATATATTCGTAATGGTAGGCCTGCACCACCACCTCAGGTACGAGATGATGTCCATATTCCTAAACTGAAATTGAATATTCCACCATTTGAGGGTAGATATGTTCCTGATATATATCTTACTTGGGAGTTAGAAACTGAACAACGATTTACATGTTTACAATATCCTGAGGAGAGACGAGTTGCTGCTGCCATTTGTGCTTTCACTAGTTTTGCATGTGTATGGTGGTCTGAACATTGTAGATTATATCCTATTCCAACTACTTGGGCTGCTTTGAAAACTGCTATGCGTACGCGTTGGGTTCCACCATATTATCAACGTGAATTGCTTCAAAAATTGCAGCGTTTAAGACAAGGGAAAAATTCTGTAGAAGAATATTATCAGGAATTACAAACTGGCATGATTAGATGTGGTACCTATGCAAGCATGTTCCTTATTACTTGGTAGACCATGGCAATTTGATAAAAATTCTGTACACCATGGTAGAAACAATCACTATACTCTTGTTCATAAGGATAAAAATATTACTTTGCTTCCTATGACTCCTGATTCCATTTTGAAAGATGATATTAATAGAGCTAATAAAGCAAAACAGGAGACGAATAAGAGTGAAAATCAGATTGTGGCAAAAGAATTTGAGCAACAAATGAAGCCTAATAATAAACCATCTAGTGTTGCTTCTGAAATTAAATTGAAAAGTGCATGTTTATTTGCCACCAAATCTGATATTGATGAGCTAGATTTCAGCAAATCTGTTTGCTATGCTTTTGTGTGCAAAGAGGCATTATTTTCATTCGAGGACGTGCCTTCCTCTTTGCCTCCTGCTGTCACTAACATGTTGCAGGAGTTCGCTGACGTCTTTCCACAAGACGTGCCACCGGGATTACCGCCTATTCGAGGGATTGAGCATCAAATTGACTTAATTCCCGGTGCTTCACTGCCAAACCGTGCACCATACCGTACCAATCCAGAGGAGACGAAGGAGATTATGCGTCAAGTACAAGAGCTTCTCGACAAAGGTTATATACGCGAATCCCTTAGTCCTTGTGCTGTTCCTATTATTCTAGTGCCGAAAAAGGATTGTACATCACGTATGTGTGTTGATTGTAGAGGCATTAATAATATTACTATTCGTTATCGTCATCCTATTCCTAGGCTAGATGATATGCTTGATGAATTGAGTGGCTCTACAATATTCTCCAAAGTTGATTTGCGTAGTGGATACCATCAAATTCGTATGAAATTGGGAGATGAATGGAAAACAGCATTTAAAACTAAGTTTGGATTATATGAGTGGTTAGTCATGCCTTTTGGGTTAACTAATGCGCCTAGTACTTTCATGAGACTAATGAACGAAGTTTTACGTGCTTTCATTGGACGATTTGTGGTAGTCTATTTTGATGATATACTGATTTATAGCAGATCTTTGGAAGAACATTTGTGATGAGGACATCAATACAATTGTTACACCCACAGCCCCTGCTGCTATACATACTGGACCAATTACTAGAGCTCGTGCACGCCAACTAAATTACCAGGTACTTTCGTTTCTTGGTAATGATTCTAATGTTCATGAGAATATGATGCTGCCTAAATTGGATACATTTGTTTTGCTTACAAATGAAGGGCCTAGCTTGGAGAAGGATGAACATTGGAGCAAGAACAAGCATGGAGATGATGGCATGCGCAAGGGGAACAAGAACGGAGTTACAAGTGATGATTTCAGGACTTTGAAGCCACCATAATGGGTGCATGAAGCCTTGGACGAAATATACAAGATGCCACTTCATAAATTTCGTCCCGAGGCTATTTTAGGTGCTGCGTCACCTTATTATTGGGCCAGGCCCATGTAATTTCGAAATACATAAGTATAGGCTATTTTTAGAGTCCGTATGTGTGGGGAAACAAGAGATAGGGTTGATTTCGGACCCCTCTACCAAGGGCCACGAAATTCCCCCCTCTTCCTCCATATATACAGCCCTTAGGGCATCGTTTAGACTTTGGGTTTTGTTTAGATTAAAAGTTCGCCATAGCTGCAACTTCGCGTACTTCGTTTGTGTTCAACGACCAGACAAAGGCGTCACAGAACCCCACCTTGATCAATAAAGCTTTCATCTTATATTCGCAATATCCAGATTGCAATCTTAGTTTCTTGCTTGTTCTTCGTTTGCTCGCAGGAAACAGACCCTCGTGGTCAGGTTGATCGTGCTCCGGCGTGGTCAATAACCTCTCGGAGTTGGTTTAGCGATTGCTAAGGCGCGACGTCCTCACACGTTCGTAGTCGGATCGTCAAAGTCGACTTCCACCAAAGCGAAATCCACCATCTCATCGAAAGACGGGACACCTTTGCCTCTATCACCTTGAGAAGACGTTCGAAACAAAGCTCGATAACAAGTTTAATGAATTGCTCGCGCGTCTTCCACCACCACCACCCGCTGCACCTAACGCACCTCTCCAACAACAACAACAACGACTACCTCCACGTCGCGAAGCAGACCTCCGCCGAGCAAGCCGTGTTCCTCTTGCGTTTGGCCAAACTGTTGGTGCTGCTGTTGATACTTCTGTGGCTCCTGCTGCTGATGCGGAGGAGGATGATTATGTGGGAGATTATGAGGATGAGGTTGATCAAAATCAACACTACGTGCAGCCACCTGTACCACCACCAGCAGGTCGACCTCAGGTATATATTCGTAATGGTAGGCCTGCACCACCACCTCAGGTACGAGATGATGTCCATATTCCTAAACTGAAATTGAATATTCCACCATTTGAGGGTAGATATGTTCCTGATATATATCTTACTTGGGAGTTAGAAACTGAACAACGATTTACATGTCTACAATATCCTGAGGAGAGACGAGTTGCTGCTGCTGTTTGTGCTTTCACTAGTTTTGCATGTGTATGGTGGTCTGAACATTGTAGATTATATCCTATTCCAACTACTTGGGCTGCTTTGAAAACTGCTATGCGTACGCGTTGGGTTCCACCATATTATCAACGTGAATTGCTTCAAAAATTGCAGTGTTTAAGACAAGGGAAAAATTCTGTAGAAGAATATTATCAGGAATTACAAACTGGCATGATTAGATGTGGTATTGTTGAGGAGAATGAAGCTATGCTTGCACGTTTTCTGGGTGGATTAAATAGAGAGATTCAGACCATTCTAGACTATAAGGAGTATACTAATATCACTCGTTTATTCCATCTTGCTTGTAAAGCTGAACGTGAAGTGCAGGATCGACAAGCATTGGGGCGAACTAACTTTTCTGCAGGCCGACCTTCATCATGGACACCACGTGCATCTTCTACTTCAACTGCACCAGCACCTCCATCCGGTGCCACCTCCAGCCGTGATACAAGAAAACAGGCACAACCACCATTATCTGCCAAGAGCGCAACTGCGGGGCCTGCACAGCGTTCTTCTTCTTCCATGGCATCAACAGGGCACACAAGTGATATTATTTGTCATCGTTGTAAGGGAGGAGGTCATTATGCGAGAGAATGCAAATCTCCGCATGTGATGATTGCTACCGCGGATGGTGGATATGAGTCCGCTAGTGACTATGATGAGGAGACTTTGGCTCTTATTACACGTGAAGAACATGGTGGAGATGATTCTGATCATGAGATGCAATACATGGCTCCTGAAGACGCTGACAGGTATGAATGTTTAGTTGCTCAACGTGTTTTGAGTGTGCAGGTCACACAAGCTGAGCAAAATCAGAGGCACAATTTGTTCCATACCAAGGGAGTTGTGAAGGAACGTTCTGTGCGCGTCATAATAGACGGAGGGAGCTGCAACAACTTGGCTAGCATGGAGATGGTGGAGAAGCTTTCTCTCACCACAAGACCACATCCACATCCTTACTACATCCAATGGTTCAACAACAGCGGCAAGGTTAAGGTAACACGTACTGTTCGTGTGCATTTTAGTATCTCTACATATGCTGATTATGTTGATTGTGATGTGGTACCTATGCAAGCTTGTTCCTTATTACTTGGTAGACCATGGCAATTTGATAAAAATTCTGTACACCATGGTAGAAACAATCACTATACTCTTGTTCATAAGGATAAAAATATTACTTTGCTTCCTATGACTCCTGATTCCATTTTGAAAGATGATATTAATAGAGCTAATAAAGCACAACAGGAGAAGAGTAAGAGTGAAAATCAGATTGTGGCAAAAGAATTTGAGCAACAAATGAAGCCTAATAATAAGCCATCTAGTGTTGCTTCTGAAATTAAATTGAAAAGTGCATGTTTATTTGCCACCAAATCTGATATTGATGAGCTAGATTTCAGCAAATCTGTTTGCTATGCTTTTGTGTGCAAAGAGGCATTATTTTCATTCGAGGACGTGCCTTCCTCTTTGCCTCCTGCTGTCACTAACATTTTGCAGGAGTTCGCTGACGTCTTTCCACAAGACGTGCCACCGGGATTACCGCCTATTCGAGGGATTGAGCATCAAATTGACTTAATTCCCGGTGCTTCACTGCCAAACCGTGCACCATACCGTACCAATCCAGAGGAGACGAAGGAGATTATGCGTCAAGTACAAGAGCTTCTCGACAAAGGTTATATACGCGAATCCCTTAGCCCTTGTGCTGTTCCTATTATTCTAGTGCCGAAAAAGGATGGTACATCACGTATGTGTGTTGATTGTAGAGGCATTAATAATATTACTATTCGTTATCGTCATCCTATTCCTAGGCTAGATGATATGCTTGATGAATTGAGTGGCTCTACAATATTCTCCAAAGTTGATTTGCGTAGTGGATACCATCAAATTCGTATGAAATTGGGAGATGAATGGAAAACAACATTTAAAACTAAGTTTGGATTATATGAGTGGTTAGTCATGCCTTTTGGGTTAACTAATGCGCCTAGTACTTTCATGAGACTAATGAACGAAGTTTTACGTGCTTTCATTGGACGATTTGTGGTAGTCTATTTTGATGATATACTGATTTATAACAGATCTTTGGAAGAACATTTGGAACATTTACGTGCTGTTTTTATTGCTCTACGTGATGCACGTTTGTTTGGTAACCTTGGGAAGTGCACCTTTTGCACCGACCGAGTATCTTTTCTTGGCTATGTTGTTACACCACAGGGAATTGAAGTTGACAAAGCCAAGATTGAAGCTATTGAGAGTTGGCCGCAGCCCAAAACGGTCACACAAGTGAGGAGTTTTCTTGGCCTCGCTGGATTCTATAGGCGTTTTGTGAGAGATTTCAGCACCATTGCTGCACCTCTCAACGAGCTTACAAAGAAGGATGTGCCTTTTGTTTGGGGTACCGCACAGGAAGAAGCCTTCACGGTATTGAAAGATAAGTTGACACATGCTCCTTTACTCCAACTTCCTGATTTTAATAAGACTTTTGAGCTTGAATGTGATGCTAGTGGAATTGGATTAGGAGGTGTGTTATTACAAGATGGCAAACCTGTTGCATACTTTTCTGAAAAATTGAGTGGGCCTAGTCTGAATTATTCTACTTATGATAAAGAATTATATGATCTTGTTCGGACTTTAGAAACATGGCAACATTATTTATGGCCCAAAGAATTTGTTATACATTCTGATCATGAATCTTTGAAACATATTAAAAGTCAAGCTAAACTGAATCGTAGACATGCTAAATGGGTTGAATTCATTGAGACTTTCCCTTATGTCATTAAACACAAGAAGGGAAAAGAAAATGTTATTGTTGATGCATTGTCTCGTCGCTATACTATGCTTTCACAACTTGACGTCAAAATATTTGGTTTGGAGACCATCAAAGATCAATATGTGCATGATGCTGATTTTAAAGATGTAATGCAGAATTGTAAAGAAGGAAGAATGTGGAACAAGTTTGTTGTTAACGATGGATTTGTGTTTCGTGCTAACAAGCTATGCATTCCAGCTAGCTCCGTTCGTCTTTTGTTGTTGCAGGAGGCGCATGGAGGAGGATTAATGGGACACTTTGGCGTGAAGAAGACGGAGGACGTACTTGCTACACATTTCTTTTGGCCAAAGATGAGACGGGATGTTGAGCGTTTTATTGCTCGCTGCACTACATGTCAAAAAGCTAAGTCACGACTCAATCCTCATGGTTTATATATGCCTTTGCCTGTACCTAGTGTTCCTTGGGAGGATATATCTATGGACTTTGTTTTAGGTTTACCTCGAACAAAGAAGGGGAAGGATAGCATATTTGTTGTCGTGGATAGATTCTCGAAAATGGCACACTTTATACCATGTCATAAAAGCGATGATGCTGTTAATGTTGCTGATTTGTTCTTTCGTGAAATTATTCGCTTGCATGGTGTGCCAAATACTATTGTTTCAGATCTTGATACTAAATTTCTTAGCCACTTTTGGAGATGTTTATGGGCTAAGTTGGGGACTAAACTGCTTTTTAGTACTACTTGTCACCCCCAAACTGATGGACAAACTGAAGTAGTCAATAGAACGTTGTCTACTATGCTTAAGGCTGTTTTGAAGAATAATAAGAAAATGTGGGAGGAATGCTTGCCTCATATTGAATTTGCTTATAATCGTTCATTGCATTCTACTACTAAGATGTGCCCTTTTGAAGTTGCGTATGGTTTCCTACCTCATGCACCTATTGATTTGTTGCCTCTTCCATCTTCGGAGAAGGTTAATTTTGATGCTAAACAACGTGCTGAATTGATTTTAAAAATGCATGAGTTAACTAAGGAAAACATTGAGCGCATGAATGCTAAATATAAACTTGCTGGAGATAAGGGTAGAAAACATGTTGTGTTTGCACCTGGAGATCTTGTTTGGTTACATTTGCGTAAGGATAGATTTACTGATTTGCGCAAATCAAAGTTAATGCCACGTGCTGATGGTCCCTTTAAGGTGTTAGAGAAAATAAATGATAATGCATATAAACTTGAGCTGCCTGCAGATTTTGGGGTTAGTCTCACTTTTAACATTGCAGATTTGAAGCCTTATTTGGGTGAGGAAGATGAACTTCCGTCGAGGACGACTTCATTTCAAGAAGGGGAGGATGATGAGGACATCAATACAATTGTTACACCCACAGCCCCTGCTGCTATACATACTGTACCAATTACTAGAGCTCGTGCACGCCAACTAAATTACCAGGTACTTTCGTTTCTTGGTAATGATTCTAATGTTCATGAGAATATGATGCTGCCTAAATTGGATACATTTGTTTTGCTTACAAATGAAGGGCCTAGCTTGGAGAAGGATGAACATTGGAGCAAGAACAAGCATGGAGATGATGGCATGCGCAAGGGGAACAAGAACGGAGTTACAAGTGATGATTTTAGGACTTTGAAGCCACCATAATGGGTGCATGAAGCCTTGGACGAAATATACAAGATGCCACTTCATAAATTTCGTCCCGAGGCTATTTTAGGTGCTGCGTCACCTTATTATTGGGCCAGGCCCATGTAATTTCGAAATACATAAGTATAGGCTATTTTTAGAGTCCGTATGTGTGGGGAAACAAGAGATAGGGTTGATTTCGGACTCCTCCACCAAGAGCCACGAAATTCCCCCCTCTTCCTCCATATATACAGCCCTTAGGGCATCATTTAGACTTTGGGTTTTGTTTAGATTAAAAGTTTGCCATAGCTGCAACTTCGCGTACTTCGTTTGTGTTCAACGACCAGACAATGGCGTCACAGAACCCCACCTTGATCAATAAAGCTTTCATCTTATATTCGCAATATCCAGATTGCAATCTCAGTTTCTTGCTTGTTCTTCGTTTGCTCGCAGGAAACAGACCCTCGTGGTCAGGTTGATCGTGCTCCGGCGTGGTCAATAACCTCTCGGAGTTGGTTTAGCGATTGCTAAGGCGCGACGTCCTCGCACGTTCGTAGTCGGATCGTCAAAGTCGACTTCCACCAAAGCGATATCCATCATCTCATCGAAAGACGGGACACCTTAGCCTCTATCAATTTCTGAGATCATGTTTATAATGCAATAGCTTTTTATACTTGTGTGTTCAAGTATTGAACTATCTCCTGTGCGGCCGTATATGTATGTATAATCTGAAAGATGGCAGTCTTTGGCTTCAGCCCCCACGCACATGGTGCGGGGGTGTTTGCAAAAAGAAAAGCGCTTTTTCACACTTAATCCAACGTCTTGGTCCTTTTAAGGAGGTGATAGCGTAGCAAACTAGGAAACCGGACTATAATGCTTTATCACTTTCACTTAGCCATAGGAGCTCGAATGTGGGGCTACTATATAGCCCCTGGTGGCACGCTCTTCTCCGAACTCGGGGCGCGTATGTGCCTGACCGGGAAGCGGTCCTTCATCAAAGCGGAGGAATTCTAAACATTCCAATGGTCGATCGAGTGGTTGACCAGTCTCTCGCTATATCATGACAGTCAGTTTTCGGCTTTCTCTACTGAGGTGCTCGCCCGGCCGAACCGGGGCACAATCGCAGTAGTTCTCCTGGTGCCGCATTAGCCGATGATACGGAACATAAGGCAGCAAAACACAGGAGCCGGGCAAACCCAACATTTGACCAAAGACATGATTCGGAGTTGATGCATATAAGGCCTAACTCGAGACGCCGAACACTCCCTGAGGTGTTCGGTCTTTATGATACCGGGCAGAACAATGCCCTAAGCCCCTAGTGTCCAGGTACAGGCGGGAACTTCTGACGCGGCCGATGCCAAAACGCCAGCCTCCTCCTCGGCTATGGTGGGAAACCGGGGGATGTGTATTAACAAGAGATAGTAAGAAAGGTTTACGCAGGGTCTTAATCTGAAAAGAATCCTTGCAACGGGTCCCTGCTGCACGTCTGCGCCTGTGTCTCCATTGTGCTGTATCCTAGACAGGTGTAGCACGTGCTTCATCTGTAAAAGAGAAGGACTTAGTTTCCAAGAAATATCGTGCAGAAGTTGTATTAAAATAGAATAGAATGAAGAAAGTTGAGCTTTATTGGCTCTCATCATTTATACACGCGGCCCCTTATAAAGGGGATATGCGGCTGGGAAGCCCCTTGTTTAGTTACGTCGGACTCGCCTAACCATGTCCGAGGTCTGAATGACCTATTTTTAGGGGCTTTGACCTGCAAGGTCTGATTAGTGGGTGGCTGTCGAGGCAGTCTCACGTTCTCCGTGGTCGAGGAACACTCGGAGTTACTTTTTAATGAGATTATGCCACGTTGACCGGGCATTTTTAAGCGTAAGAAACGCGTAATGTGGTATTGCATTAGGGCTGGCAAAAGCTGCGCGCACCAGTAGTGCTTAAGGGCTACTGTTGAATGGGGCGATGGAGAGTGAGCTTTTCGCGATGGAGGTTGTCGGATGAACCGAACACAACCTCTAGTGGTAGAGAGCCTGTATAATTGGCTTAAAGGCCTGGCGTCACTCCTTTGAAGGAAGTGCTGCTATGGCAAATTTTGGTAGGGTCTATCCCCATTCTGCGGGCGGTGTCCTGGTATTGCAGGTGCCGCGCTGTCTTTTCGTGTTATCACATGAAGTGAGTTCACTGTTTTGACTTCTAGTGGGAAATTCTTCTATTTTCCGGAGTGCTGCTTTTGGGTTTCTTCACTTTCGCTTGGTGTGTCGAGCCCCTTGTGTTCGGCGTTAAGTCGGCCGGACTGTTTGAAGACCCAACAATCTCTGTGGGTATGGTTTGCAGGCTTCCCAGAGGTACCATGTATTTGACATAGTCTATCCAGAATCTTGTTTAGGTTGGATAGCTCATCACTGCTGTCCTTGAGGGGCAGTGTTTTGTTGTTCGGCCGAGAGCTTTTGAATCCGGCATTGACCGCCGTACTATTCGGGCCATTTTCCTTATTCTGTCGCTGATCTTTTCTGCGTCGAGATTTCCCATTTCCATCCCTGACTTCGGATGTACTCGGGTCGCTGGTGCTGCATCTAGCCAGCCAGCTGTCTTCCCCCGCACAAAAGCGGGTCATGAGGCTTGTTAGTGCGGCCATTGTTCTTGGTTTTTCCTGGCCGAGGTGTCTGGCGAGCCATTCGTCTGGGACGTTGTGTTTAAAGGCTGCTAAGGCTTCAGCGTCCAGACAGTCGACTATTTGGTTCTTTTTAGTGAGGAACCTGTTCCAGAATTTGCGTGCTGACTCTCCGGGCTGTTGAGTTATGTGACTTAAATCGTCTGCATCCGGATGGCGGACATAAGTCCCCTGAAAATTTGCTTGGAACGCATCCTCAAGCTCTTCCCAACTTCCAATGGTATTTTCTGGGAGGCTTTTAAGCCAATGCTGAGCTGGCCCTTTGAGCTTGAGGGGTAGGTATTTTATGGCATGGAGATCGTCTCCTCTGGCCATATGTATGTGTAGGATGTAATCATCAATCCAGACTCCAGGGTCTGTTGTTCCGTCATATGCCTCTATGTTTACGGGTTTGAATCCCGCTGGAAATCCATGATCCAGTACCTCGTCGGTGAAACATAGTGGGTGTGCGGCGCCCCTGTATTTGGGTGTGCCATTGTCTTCAAATGCTCGGCGGGTTATGTTGCTCCCTGGAGTCTTCTTTTTTGGCCCATAGATAGATCTGACTGGGTCGTCCTTTTTCCGAGGATCTTTATGCTGATAGTGTGCCGGCTTGTGTGCGGCGCCCCTTGTTGCTCTTGGCCTGTCATCTGGTCGTCTATCCGGCCAGGCGGCTTCTTTCTTTTTTGACTGCAGGGGCTCTAAGGCCTCCTCTTCAAATTCGGGCAACAGCTTGCGCTTCGGGTAGCTCTTTGTCTGGTGACTAGCGCCATATTTATCTGCGGTGTTGAGTACTTTGCTCCATCTCATTCTGAGTGCGTCCTCCGCTGTTTTGAGCTTCCGCTTTTGCTTCTTCAAACTTCTTGCAGTGGCGACGAGCCTTTTATGAAGGTTCGTATGCTCTGGTGATGTGAGATCGTCTTCGCCGGGGATGGGTTGCCTGTCCAGTTCATCATGTCCGGCTGGCTGCTTGGTGGCATGTGCGTTGTCCACTGCTTCGCCCTGCTCTAGAGCCGGGTCTGTATGGGTGCCATTTTTATTGAGGCCGGTCTTCGGGCGGTGCTTGCGTCGCCGTTTTGGTTGTTTGTTGGGGGAGTTGTCCTTCGCCACGTCCCATTTTTCCTCATTATCGCTTCCTTTTGGTGTATCCACCATGTATACGTCGTGAGTTGGGGTGGCTTTCCCGTGCCCGGTAGGCACTGGTTCTTGGTCGTCTCCGGCATCGTCGTCCATACCGTCGATGTCTTCGGACTCATAGTCTAGCATGTCGGTTAGATCGTCGACAATGGCTACTAATTGGGTGGTGGGTGGGCTTTGAATTTCTTCATCGTCCGCATCCCAACTGTCCTGGCCGCAGTCCGGCCAGGGCTCTCCTGATAACGAGAGATACTTTAGCGAACTCAAGATGTCGCCGAAAGGTGAGCGTTGAAAGATGTCCGCTGCAGTGAACTCCATGATCGGCGCCCAATCGGATTCGATCGGAGGGGGCGCGGGAGGTTCGGAGTTCGGCGAGGAGTCCGACACCTTGGAGTCATGAGCTTTATGAGGGACAAGGTCAGTGTTTGGCTCTATCGCTGTAGAGGTTGCAGCCCCCGAGGTAGTGTCTAGCCATCCGTCCTCGATCTGCGCAGCCGGCTCCGAATTGAAGATCGGAGCGGGTTCGAGTGCGGCCTCCAGGGTACTGTCCGGCTGCAGAGCTAAATCATGCTTGCCGTGACAGTGCGGCACGCTCGGCTGTGGCTCGAATCCATCGAGGATCAAGTCCCCGCGGATGTCGGCCATGAAGTTCAAACTTCCAAATCTGACCTGACGGCCAGGGGTGTAGCTTTCGATCTGCTCCAGTTGGCCAAGCGAATTGGCCCGCAGTGCGAAGCCGCCGAATACGAAGATCTGTCCGGGGAGAAAGGTCTCACCCTGGACTGCATCGTTGATGATGGTCGAAGAAGCCATCGAGCCTATCGGTGACGACACAGAGGAACTCTCAATGAAAGCACCAATGTCGGTGTCAAAACCGGCGGATCTCGGGTAGGGGGTCCCGAACAGTGCGTCTAGGCGGATGGTAATAGGAGATGAGGGACACGATGTTTTACCCAGGTTCGGGCCCTCTTGATGGAGGTAAAACCCTACGTCCTGCTCGATTAATATTGATGATGTGTGTTACAAGAGTAGATCTACCACGAGATGAAGGAGGCTAAACCCTAGAAGCTAGCCTATGGTATGATTGTTGTTCGTCCTATGGACTAAAGCCATCCGGTTTATATAGACATCGGAGAGGACTAGGGTTACACAGAGTCGGTTACAATGGTAGGAGATCTACATATCCGTATCGCCAAGCTTGCCTTCCACGCCAAGGAAAGTCCCATCCGGACACGGGACGAATTCTTCTATCTTGTATCTTCATAGTCTTGGAGTCCGGCCGATGATGATAGTTCGGCTATCCGGACACCCCCTAGTCCAGGACTCCCTCACCGAGTAAGGGGGTTGTTGCGTATGGGATAAAAGGGGACTTGATGCTTTAATGGTATGGTTGGGTTTTACCTTAATGAATTTCTAGTATTTGTGGATGCTTCCTAGAGTTCCAATCATAGGAGCATACGATCCATGTAGGAAAAGTATGTTAGTTTATGCCTCTCCCTCATATGAAATTGCAATGACGCTATCGATCTTGTTAACAATTGCTTAGGACAGTTCCGCACACCGATCCACCATTATTCCACACTCGCTATTTATAATATTTAATAATATATTCTAACTTTATGACAACAGCACCTACTTTTATATTCTAGCTCTCTGATATCATGCAAAGTTATCCTCTTTATACCCACAACACAGTTTTATTTCTTGTTTCTAGTTGGAAGCGAACGTTCGGTGCACGTAGAGTCGTATCAGTGGCAGATAGGGCTTGAGAGAATATTGATCTTACCTTTAGCTCCTTGCGGGTTCGACACTCCATACTTATCACTTCCACCTTTGGGAATTTCTACAATGATTTCCTGCACTTGGGGATTATCAAGCACCATAGGACAACACCAATAATAAAACATGCAACTCAAACCAATCGTGATCATCAATTAACCCATAGGACAAAACAGATCTACTCAATCATCATAAGATAGCCATACATCATTGGGAAATAATATATAGCATTGAGCACCAGGTTTAAGTAGAGATTACAGCAGGTAAAAGAGAGGTTGCACCGCTGCACAGAGGGGGGAAGAGTTGGTGATGAGGACGGTGAAGTTGTTGGTATAGATCGCGGTGATGATGATGGCCCCCGGCAGCGTTCCGGCGCCACTAGAAGCAAGGGGGAGAGAGCCCCCCTTCTTATTCTTCTTCTTCCTTGACCTCCTCCCTAGATGGGAGAAAGGTTTCCCGTCTGGTCCATGGTCTCCATGGCGTGGGAGGGGCGAGAGCCCCTCCGAGATTGGATCTGTCTCTCTGTCTCTCTCTGTGTCTGTGTTCTCAGATTCTGCCCTGGCACCGTTTCTTTTATATCCGAAGATCCGTAACTCCGATTGGATTGAAACCTTCGCCCAGATATTTTTCCAAAAATTAGCTTTCTTGCGGCCAAAGAAGAGCAGAAACCGCCTTACGAGGGGCCCATGAGGGTCAGGGACGCGCCCAGGGTAGGCAGGTGCGCCCTCCTGCCTCGTGGCCACCTCGGGCATTGTCTCGCATTGATTTTACTTCCCAAAAATCATAAATATTCCAAAATAATTCTCCGTCCATTTTTATCCCGTTTGGACTCCGTTTGATATGGGGTTTCTGCGAAACATAAAACATGCAACAAACAGGAACTGGCACTGGGCACTGGATCAATATGTTAGTCCCAAAAATAGTATGAAAAGTTGCCAAAAAGTATATGAAAGTTGAATAATATTGGCATGGAACAATAAAAAATTATATATACGATGGAGACGTATCAACATCCCCAAGCTTAATTCCTGCTCGTCCTCGAGTAGGTAAATGATAAAAATAATAATTTTTGATGTGGAATGCTACCTAGCATAATCTTGATCATGTAATCTAATCATGGCATGAATATTAAGACACGAGTGGTTCAAAGCAATAGTCTAACATTTGACATAAAAACGATAATACTTCAAGTGTACTAATAAAGCAATCATGTCTTTTCAAAACAACATGGCCAAAGAAAGTTATCCCTACAAAATCACATAGTCTGGCTATGCTCCATCTTCACCACACAAAATATTCAAATCATGCACAACCCCGATGGAAGCCAAGCAATTGTTTCATACTTTTGACTTTCTCAAACTTTTTTAAACTTTCACGCAATACATGAGCGTGAACCATGGACATAGCACTATAGGTGGAATAGAATATGATGGTGGGGGCTATGTGGAGAAGAGAAAAAGGGAGAAAGTCTCACATCGACGCGGCTAATCAACGGGCTATGGAGATGCCCATCAATTGATGTCAATGTGAGGAGTAGGGATTGCCATGCAACGGATGCACTAAGAGCTATAAGTGTATGAAAGCTCAAAATGAAACTAAGTGGGTGTGCATCCAACTTTCTTGCTCATGAAGACCTCGGGCATTTGAGGAAGCCCATCAACAGAATATACAAGCGAAGTTCTATTATGAAAATCCCCACTAGTATATGAAAGTGATAACTCAAGAGACTCTCTATATGAAGAACATGGTGCTACTCTGAAGCACAAGTGTGGTAAAAGGATAGTAGCCTTGCCCCTTCTCTTTTTTTCTCTCATTTTTTTATTTTCTCTTTTTTTGGTGGGCTTCTTTTGCCCCCTTTTTTATTTGGGCTTCTTTGGCCTTTTTTTTCATTAAGTCCGGAGTCTCATCCCGACTTGTGGGGGAATCATAGTCTACATCATCCTTTCCTCACTGGGGCAATGCTCTAATAATGATGATCATCACAGTTTTATTTACTTACAACTCAATATTACAAGTCGATACTAGAACAAAGATATGACTCTATATGAATGCCTCCGGCGGTGTACCGGGATGTGCAATGATCTAGCATAGCAAAGATATCAAAAAACGGACAAGCCATGAAAATATCATGCTAGCTGTCTTACGATCATGCAAAGCAATATGACAATGAATGCTCAAGTCATGTATATGATGATGATGGAAGTTGCATGACAATATATCTCAGAATGGCTATGGAAATGCCATGATAGATAGGTATAGTGGCTGTTTTGAGGAAGATATAAGGAGGCTTATATGTGATAGATCGTATCGTATCACGGGGTTTGGATGCACCGGCGAAGTTTGCACCAACTCTCGAGGTGAGAAAGGACAATGCACGGTGCCGAAGAGGCTAGCAATGATGGAAGGGTGAGAGTGCGTATAATCCATGGACTCAACATTAGTCATAAAGAACTCACATACTTATTGTAAAAATCAATTAGTCATCGAAACAAAGTACTACGCGCATACTCCTAGGGGGATAGATTGGTAGGAAAAGACCATCGCTCGTCCCCGACCGCCACTTATAAGGAAGACAATCAATAAATAAATCATGCTCCGACTTCATCACATAATGGTTCACCATACGTGCATGCTACGGGAATCACAAACCTCAACACAAGTATTTCTACTAATCCACAATCGCCCACTAGCATGACTCTAATATCACCACCTTTATATCGCAAAACTATTACAAGGAATCAAACATATCATATTCAGCGATCTACTAGTTTACGTAGGATTTTATGACTAACCATGTGAATGACCAATTCCTATCATCTCTCTAAATAGATATAAGTGAAGCAAGAGAGTTCAATAATTTCTACAAAAGATATGCCCATGCTCTAACAAATATAAGTGAAGCAAAAGAGCATTCTACAAATGGCGGTTTTCTATGTGGAGAGAAACAGACAATCCAAACTCTAAAAGATATAAGTGAAGCACATGAAGCATTCTATAAAGCCGTACTCAAAAGATTTAAGCAAAGTGCAAAGAGCATTATATAAATCAACCAAGGACTATCTCATACCAGCATGGTGCATAAAAGAAAAGTGAAAACTAAATGCAAAGGACGCTCCAAGACTTGCACATATCGCATGAACGAAACGAATCCAAAAACATATCGATACTTGTTGAAGAAAGAGGGGATGCCTTCTGGGGCATCCCCAAGCTTAGACGCTTGAGTCTCCTTGAATATTTACTTGGGGTGCCTTGGGCATCCCCAAGCATGAGCTCTTGCCTCTCCTTAAAAATTCGGATGAAGCTTGGGTATTTTGGCTTAGCTATATGGTTGTCAAAAGGGCTTTGGGGTCCGGAAAAGGTACACAAACAAAATATCCACTAATGGGAAGGTTGTGTCATGCCAATTTATTTGTGCAAGGCAATGGAATGCTTAATCTCTTTTGCCAAACAAAATTCAGTTATCACGTCTGAAAATGTACAAGTAGCAAGTGGAATGCTATAGCGACATGGCCTAATTCAGTTAACAGGTTTGAAAACTAGATTCAGTTATCAGCTAATCGGCTTGCAGCGGTTTGACAACAACAACTTGGCTCAGCCGACCACCACCATGGAGATGGGTGTGCACCTCCTCGACGTGGGGTTGCTGCGTGTGTACGTCTAGGTGTCCATCACGGGTGGTGACTCAAGGAGACCGACGAACAAGACGCCCCTTAGACTGGAATGACGGACGGAGTCCATGTAGCACGTCGCGTCGAATTGCAACACTCTTTATACTGATACGACCCTGTTGTCCACTCTATTATGTTGAATTGCAACACTCTTTCTACTTCCACGATGCGAATATAGAGCGTTTGCACACATAACTTCTTACTACTGGAACTATTGCTTTGCACGATGCAGAGAGAGTATAAAATCAAGCTCTGCATCATCCAACAATCCGTCTTATGCTCGTCTTCTGCCACGACATATTCATCTCTGCTTTTCTATGCTCTGACCGTACTACCATGGGTTCCATGTTTTTCATCTTTCTCGATCTCATATCTAGATAGGCTTAGCATATTCTTTGGTGTGGACATACTACGTTGGGTAGTTCATGAGGTTTCATATATACATGTTGCTGACAGTGTAGATGTAAGTTTTATGTGCCCAAGTCATGTAATGTCAATAATGTACAAGTATCAATTTGTTATGTGTTGGAATATTACTTGTGTATTTGCTCAAAGGAAGATGATTATCTCGACCAAGAATGGGCACATGTATGTTATACAATGTGGTTCTAGATACTCATTATTTTCATCCCATATTGACTGGTTGGAAACCTGATGAACGAGGAAATTTATTTGACTACACGTGGGTTGCACGTGCACTGTTACTAGTTTGTAAAAAAGGGTTTTTTCATTTTTCACCTAACTTTGTTTGGAAAGATTGCCACCTATCCTTATCACTACACCCAGTCCACGCCTCTCCCTTACTACATCTAGTCCACTTCTCTCCCCCGCGTCGCCCCCTCCTTTCCCCCGCATCGCCGGCGGCCTTCGCCCTTACCCCCACAGCCGCCATAACCGGCGACTTCTCCTCTCGCCGCCGCCCCCTCTCACCCCTCCCTTCGTGTTAGATCGAGCGACAACCGCGGTGTGGGCGAGCAGCACCAACGCACTGCTCTCGGCCGCGGAGCTGCTCTCGCTGGGCCACCCGGACCCGCCCGTTGCCTGCACGCCTCCCGCAGCGTCTTCTCCAATCACACAGCCGACAACGGTCGTAGGCGGTACACACTTGTGTTGTCGTGGTCCACATGGCCGTGCGCGACCCCACCGGCGCCGAGCCCTTCGCGCATGACCACGCCGGCGTCCCTGCCTACGCCTACTATGCGCAGGACCGAGAGGCGAACAAGTGATGCTTGACGGTGAACATCTGCTCGAGGACATCCTGCTCAACGATGCTCCCCTTCGCCAACATCTCCATTGCATGGTGAGCTTCCCCTGTCTCCTCCCTATAAATTTGGAGTGCTGCTTGGGTACAGATTAGGGGCAGGGTACAATTTATTTGTATGAGTATGGGTACATATTATGAGTAGGAGATGTAGTCGTAGGCACAGTTTTAGTAAAATTTCAGTAACTTCAATAATCTTGCTTGAAGTACTTTGAAAATATACTACAAAAAGTTCTAAGAAAATACTCCAAAAATGTACTACTTGTACTACTGATCTTGCAGATAGGGGGAGAGTTCTTGTACTCAGAGTAGCTGTTGATCTGCAGCAACTCTAGAAGTAGGATTTAGGACAATCACAGTTTCAGTTTGCCAAGCAGGGAGTATAATTTAACTGGAAATCAACCAACTATTGCTTTGAACTGGGAAATCAACCTCTGTACTGATGTTAGCTTGATTGGTTGTAACTAAAACTGAAATCCATCATGTTAGATGATCTACATGTGCTACATTAGCATTTCGAGTAGGAATGAAAGTCATCATAAAGTAGGACAACTAACTATACACATATACGTACACATGTGTATGCTCCACTTTGCCACCAAAAACCTTATCATACCCCTAGCATTTTTAGGTGGTCATTGATTTCATTGACGTTTCCCTCTACGACACTATCACCCAAGGTTCTGCTGAGGTGGGCACCTACACCATTTTCGAGTTATTCAGTAAATAACTGTTCAATCGCCTACAAAATTGAAGTTGGATGTTTATGGGAGAATTACCACCGATTTCGATTATGCAGTTGTATGTGGGTGCCGACATGAAGGTACGAGTGCCATCTATTTGTTGACCATTGGATTGTTGCCCAAGATCCATAAGTTCAACATTACCGTCCATCGTAATGCAATGGTAGGCGGCTGCACCGATGCAGAGCTATTATAAAATTGGTTTATTGCATACATACATAAAATGTGGAGTAGAGATGGGAGAAATATTGTTTGTTCTGAAGGTGCGTCCAATTGTGCTCATTGACACCGAGTCACCCAAATCTGGACGAGGCATGGCGATCGATTCAGCACATGGGATGCTCAACAGAGCCTTCCGTCGGTGGCTGCGTTGAGCACTCACCTCCCCATTATGCTCGGGTGTTAAGTTATGTCACCGTCGACCATCTGTTTTCGTTTTTGTGCGTTTATGTGTTCCCTTTTTTCCTGGTAAGCTGCTCGTCTCTGTGTGTTTATCTTATCCCTCTTTTCTTGGTATAAGACATCACCAAAGTTCATTTCCTCTTCCCTTTTCTTTCGATAAGTTGCTCGTCTCCGCACATTTCTAATGCCCCTTTGTTCCTTTGATATGGACTTTTTACGCTCCCCATCATGTTCCCTCGTACCTGGCATTATGTCATCAAGTTCAACCTCGATATGGTTTGTAGTTAAAATACTAATAATTATACTTAGCTAAGGCAAATGGCTCCTAACATGTGAACTACAATCTTGATCTGACTAGAAAAGCAGGTGTGAGATTGCTTGGAGAAGGGAATGTCGTTTCACCTGTAGTGTTGTCAGCAGTGTAGGGTGCATAGTTGGAGCTATAAGGGATTGTCATTTCACCTATGAACAAGCTTGTAGGTGCATGGGGGATAGCTTGTGAATCCGATTATTGAGCAATATCTGTTTAAATGAGTAGAACTGCTATTAAAACCAGTCATAGTATTGACTAGAAAGTAATATAATCAGGCATAAGAAATCAATTGCAGTGTGTCTCCTTCATTCAACTCATTTTGATGATATATACCTAGACTCCATTGGGGGGGGGGGGTTAATCAACGTTGGTGATATCACCAAGAGGACGTCGGCATGCATTTGTCGCATTAGCCGCTTCATTTCTCTCGTGCTCCCAGTTCTTTAGTAAGCTTTACACTTTCGTAGCGAGATCCAATCAGGGTCAACTCTTGTGAGGCCACTGCTGGAATTGTCAATTTACAACCAGATCAGCCATATGTATGGACCTATACTACAGATCTCTTCCAATTAGGTGAAAATTATCCTACCTGGTGCTGCCACTGCAGTCATTCTGGAATGATGATGAAAATTAGAGATATCACCGAGAGTGGACCGGTGTTGATTTGTCACCTCCGCATTTTGAAGTATCATGTCTACTAGCGCAGATTATGACGAATGAACGAACAATTTCATGCATTGCAAAAAAGAGTTAACTGTAGCAGTCCTCACCAAACAGTAGTTGATTGACAAAGGATGACAAACGATTAACACTTTCCATTTTATATTGACGTGCTCGCCAGTGAGAACAATTTTGACTGAATTTGTTGTTCAGACTTTTGTTTGAATGTTTATTTTAGTTGCGTAAAAAGGATTATGAATAATATTTGGTTCCATGCAGGACCAATGAAGGAACAAGAAGCAAATTATAACACTTCAGATCATGGTCTAGGAGCAGGAAAGCACATGTCCATCTTTGTAATATTCTCATATCCATAATACTAACACTACATATAAAATCTCGCAGTTCTCTAGATGCGTCATCAGCAATGGTTAGTAAGTTATACTTCTCCTTCACCTTTTAGTTAAAAGTATTTGTTACCCAAGTGAGCATCTCGTTACATGAATTTTGTGTTTGTGTTAATATCTCAGTACATGGATCAGACTTAGGTCTTACTTGATAATACTCTAAGCTAACTTTATCACCAACTTGGTTGAACCACATTTAAATTATATTTGTTTGTCCAGAAGATTCCATATACTACATTTTATGTGGATAATCCATCGTCGAGTATGTATTTGTTAGGATGGTAGGAAAACCACAATCTGTGACAAGGTATTAGCATAATCTAGACATTATTTTTGAGTATGTTTTGAAGTATATTTTTCTTCCAGTAAATGGTTTAAATGTATGTATATTTTTCTCCCAATATGTTATGGTCATCTGCATATAAATTTTCATGTACAACTTCTTAGCTTAGCAGCTGATCATTGGCTCTCCTATCTAACTATCTAGCTTGCTTTGACCACGTGTACATATCCAAGAAATCATGTGACCATCTCCCGCAGTTCAATATTATCTTTCGCCTTTCTGCTATTTGTGTGTGCCTGCACCCTACAGTATATGCTTCTTCTCCTGTTCATTATGGTAGTGAAATTCTAGCTACGATAGTATTGTTCTAAGGCCTAGTTATTTTCCTATTTGATGTTTGGTGAATAGTTCTTCATGCTTTCATTAGCACTTCACTAATTATCCTTATGGGACTGAAAAGAGTACATATCCATCTGATATTTGTGCCTATAAACCGGGTTCCTCAATGGTCAAGAAACCCGGTCGGTGGAAGTCCTACCAACATTGTATTTTTATTAGGTAACTATTGTATGCAAAACTTATAATCTGCACAACTTTATTTGTAAAAAGTCTGAATATAACTGGAGCTGACAAAACCTGTAACCATAGTGATTAAAAATATGCCCGCAAGCTCTTGAGTGGTTCTTCATGAACATGTCATTTTTTTCATTTCTCAGCTCACCAGAGTTATACGAATGCACGTGCATCAATGATTGACAGTTCATACATCTTATCCTATAGCAGTGTGTGATGGTTAATTTGTACTATGAGGGTCATCGGTACTCCCTAGGAGGTTCATAAATCTGACCGTTTGAACATGTTGAATTTCACAGGACCATGGATATGAACAGGCTTGTCGGGACCCCGATCCTAAGTCACACCGATCTAGCATATAACACATCATATCACTTTGCAGCCTCACACATGGTATTTCCATAGCTGCAGCCTTACCTTGACCGGGACCGTTTGCACCTTTTGGCTCACGTATATGATTGTGTAATTAACATACATATGATAGAGAACCAGGCCGACATGACTAGTCGTAAATCCAAGGTGGCACAAACTTACAGGGACAGGCATACATGACCCAATAATGCACGTGTCGGTCAGCAGCGAGTATAATCGGGCTGTAGCAAGCTATCAGGACACCGGTAAGCATCGAATGACATTTTCCCGTAGGGACAAACACAGGAGCAGAGAAGGACACATGCTGATCAATCAATGTGTTCTGGTGGAAACACTAGGAGACATTTCCCCATAAGGAAGGCTATCAAGAATAAACAACTAGGTGTCGGATCCCACACATACTAAAACATTTCAATAACATATACACAATACGCTCGATACGTGCAGATACAACATGGTGTCACAACATAACTCTACGACTCAAAGTATTTAATTAAAATGCTTTGAGGAGCCATACATAGCATGATATTACAAACATGGTTCTCATGACCAACATACAAGTCATGCAAGCAAGCACATGTGGAAGCTAATCCTGTCTGAGTACAGACAGCTGAAAAGAAAGAAGGCTAGGAAGCCTGTCTATCTACAAGACCCTCCATAAGAGCCAGACCTTTGTCTGGGATTCCCAAGCTAATTGTCGAAGCCCACGTAGAACTACTAGTGGGACCGAAGTCTCCTCTGCAAAAACATAAATTAAGCAACATGGGTACAAATGTACCCAACAAGACTTACATCAGAACTATCTGCTTATGCATCTGTATCAACAAAGGGAGTGGTGGAGTTTGATTGCAGCAAGCCAGCTTTGACTCAGTGGCTATCCTGTACTACGACTACTAGTATTTTCTTTGGGATGAGAAAGCGCACACGAGTCCACATATTTACCATAAAAATACACCACTATGGATCCACTCCCGTCTCCCTACGAGAAGACCATCCATAGCACTCACACTTATCTTGCGAATTTTAGAGTATCCACTTCCAATTATCTATGAACCATATAAGTTTCCAAGTAGTCCATATCCGTGGACGCGACCATTCGAATAGATCATATTACCATGCATGGGTGAACTTCTTCACACACGCTCTCACCACTTACCGACATGTACACACATGTATCTCGGTAACCTTCAAGCGGAAGCCTGGCGAGGGTGTCAGCCACGACCTGACTAACCACATAAGACTTTAGTCCAGGTTTACTGCCTATTTGAGTTCCATCCGGAAGGAAGTCCGGCCGAGGTTTCCACTACGGCCCCAAACGATGTGTGCAGGGTTCACAAGTCCACCATCCGGGCGACACTTGGTACACTGGGCCATGGTGCCTAGTCTGTCCCAAGCCCACCTGTACCGGGTGCCACTTGGTTGACTACTAACACAACCTACAAACACCATAAACTAGTTGCAACTCCTGGACAGAGATTGAGGCGATTAATGATTCAAGAGGGGCACTTAAGCATTCCAATGTGTGGTAGTAACTATCTTGGATAACAAGCACATAACTCAGTTCCTGAGGACGATTTCAATGAGACAACCCACCATGTACTCCTACATGGCCTCTCATTGCTACCTTTACCAAATCGTGTTCACACACTTAGCTCTCAACCGTAGGACATGTTCACCACCATTCCAATCCATCCCAGATGAATCAGACTGGACACAACTCTAAGCATAGCAAGCATAACAAGAAAGCATGAATGAGTAGGCACATCATGGCTCAAACAACGCCTACTCTTGCTAGTGTTTTTTTAGTAATTACTGTGGCAAAGATAGCTCATGCAGAGGAATGGGTTCAACTACTGCAACATGTAACAGTTGAATCCTTGTTGTCCTAATGTAGTAAAAGAGAGCATTGCTCCTTACAAAGGTACTCTGGAGCAGCCTCCGGAGCAGAACCTATTGAGAAGGACGGTGCTGGCAATCAATACACAAACAAATGCAACAATATGATGCATGATGATGACATGTCAAGAATGCTATGATTTGCACTAATGCATCTAGCAATAATTTAAATGAAGCTCAAGGATTCAAATGCAACTCCAAACATAAGCATTTTAAATGCCCTTATTTGAATTTGACCTAATCAACAGGTACAAGTTGTTTAAACATGCATGGAAATGCCATAAACATATTCTTCACATTTTTCTGATAATTTTTCATATATAAATTATTTTCATCTGAGTTACAAATTATTTTCTATGATTTTTAGAAGTTTTAGGTATTTTTTGAAATTAATAAATCATTTTTGATTTATTTAAAATCCAAAAAATCATTTATGTCGTTAGTACTGCGTCACTGTGACGTCAGCAGGTCAATAGACGTGGTCCAGGTCAAACCTGACCAGTGGGGCCCACTGGTCAGTGACCCAGTGTCATTTAGTGTCATAGACACGTGGGTCTGGTCAACGACCATGTCAGCACAATCAACTCTAACGCGTGGGTCCCGCGTGGTTTAAATTAACTCTAACTAATTTAGTTAGCTGGTTAATTAAGCCGGTGCGGCCCAACTGTCAATGTGCGTTAGGGGAGGGGGGGTTAGTGGTGTGAAAGTGCTACTTATCGACTAGAGGGGAGGGGGGGTGAATAAGCGATTTTTATAAAAGTCTTCAAAACATGGTGGCTTTTAAGACAAACAGGTAAACTGAGCCTATATAGCAAGCCGCGGAATGAAAGCTACACTAGGCAAGCATTAGTCTGACATACAATATAATGAAAACACGAAGACTAATTGCAACTAGGCAGACATGATCAAAAAGATAGATAGTACGAAGCTAAACAGATAATAGTCTTCACAGTGTGAAGTCAAACAGATCGGATAGGCGAGTAATGATTTCACGAAGACAACTGTAAAGTAAGGAGAGTAGATGATAGAACTAGTAGCTTGATGAAGATAAAGATTTGGTACACTAGTTCCAGTTGCTGTGACAACTGTACGTCCGGTTAGGGAGGCTAATATTTAACTCAAAAGACCGTGTCTTCACCTTATTCCCCTTGAGCTAAGGACACTCAATCCTCGTCCAATCACTCTGGTAAGTCTTCGAGGTAGACTTCCAAACCTTTACAGACTTTGTTAACCGGCAATCGACAATGACTCTTGCATGCTCAGAATGCGACGCCTAACCGGCTGGAGGATTCACAGTCCTCAAGTGTAACAAGTCTTCAGATCACGCGGACAGAAAGACTTCAGTGATGCCTAACACTCTTTGGCTCTGGGTGTTTTGGGCTTTGTCCTCGCAAGGATTTCTCTTTCAAATGCTTCGGAGGTGGGTTGCTCTCAAACGACAAAAGCTGTGCACTAACTCTGAGCAGCCACCAATTTATGGTGTAGGTGGTGGGCTATTTAGAGCCAGGAGGCAACCCGACCTGATATGTCCAAAATGACCCTGGGTCACTAAGGAACTGACACATGTCCAACGGTCAGATTACAAACACACGCGGTAGCTTGGCGTGGGCTACAAGCAAAGCTAACTCATCCAGCTCTGGATAAGATTTGCTCTCATTATCTTCACTCGAAGACATAGGATTTGGGTGAGAATCACTTCAGTCACTCTGACTTTGTTCACTTGGACCCCACTTAAAAGTACGGTGGTTCCTATGACTCAATAAGAAGAAGAGGAAACTACGAAACAACTATGTCTTTGCACTCCATAGTCTTGAAGTGAATAGCTTCACGTGTCATAATCTTCGTCGTGAATGTCTTCACGAACCACCATTGTCTTCAATGTCTTCAGACATTTTTAGGGGTCATCTCTGGCAGGTAAACCGAATCAATGAGGGACACTACCTGTGTTATCCTGCAATTCTCACAAACACATTAGTCCCTCAACCATGTTTGTCGTCAATACTCGAAAACCAACTAGGGGTGGCACTAGATGCACTTACAATCTCCCCCTTTTTGATGATTGATGACAAACTGGTTGAAGTTTTCAATGGGGATAAAAGTATGTGAAAGTTCAGTGTTGTGAGTATTGGCTTCATAAATAGTTTGCTTTTGAATGCAAATGCACATGACAAGTTTTGCTTTGTGGAGGCCATCTTCAAAGTGTGAAGCCAATTCATCATGCATATAAAAATATGATGAATATAATGATATGCATAATGGAAAATGGATGACTGCAGAATGACTTCATGCGGAATTTATCATCGTATCATAAAGTGGCAGCAAAAGTAACATACAACCATCAAGTTTAAGTGTTACAACTCAAAAACCAAAAGTTTCAAAATGAGAGTTGTAAGAACTTAGCAAAAAATTAAGCAACCGCCCATATGGACCCGCTTGAAGACTATCAACTCATATGCTTCTCCTCCTTTTGTCAGTAATGACCAAAAAGGTTTGAAGACATAGAGTATCTATTCGTTCCCAGGTGGAGACGAAGTTGGAGCAGTAGGGTCGATGTTGGAGTTTGGTGGTGCAGACGGTCCTTGTGCATCATCATCATGCAGTGCAGTGAGAACCGGCAAAGTGGCATCATCTTCTTCATCGATGACTCTCGCAACAATAGTTGCAGCCGAAGATGAGCACTCAAATATTCAATGGAGGGTGTGCGATGCCAACTTGCATTTCGAGGAGGCCTAGAGTCAAACTTGAAATTTTCAGTTAAGCCATCCGCGCGAAGTTCATCTTTCGCGCAGAGCAAGGTGAGACTCTTCCAAGAGCGGTGACATGCTTCATGAGCAACAATGTGTTCTTGGTGGCTAAGTTGCGAATGCGATTGACATCAACCAAGATACTCTACATCTGACGCTTTAGCCAGTCATGATGTTTGTCCTGCTTTTGATGTAAAGCCACCAGAAGTTCACGGTCATTAAATACACGAGGACGCTTCTGAGGCCTTTGTGCAATGGTGCTTGCAGTGGCTTCAGTATTTGCACGGTGCGATAGACGCAGATTACTAGCCAAAGGATAGGCAGGAGTTGCAGCATTGGGCACATGAACACCATCAATGGGCTATGTGAAGCTCTAGAACTCATCATTCTGAAGGTAGAGGGGTTTCTTGGCAGGCTCAGGGTAGATGGCTTCAACAGGCAAGAAGACAATGTGTTTGCACGCTGATGGCTAATAGTTAACAATCGAATGACGCTTAATCAAGCGCATCACCCATGGAGCATAAAACTTCAGACCAAACAGATTAATCCCGAAAGCAGCAAGTTGTCTGATGAAGAAATCCTGGGTGTTGAATCTGATGCCAGTGATGATATAGAATACTAACGTCTTCATGACACCTTCAAGTTTGACTTTAGATGATTGGCCTTTGATGGGCCAGAGAGTATTCCTCAGAATGTGATATACAGTGCGTGGCAGATACTCAAGGTCCTTAACCAAGAATTCCTTTGGATATTCAGCGTCTTGGGCCAAAGCCTTCATCATGCTAAGCATTTGGCTCATGTTTGGCTCTGACTTCTGAAATATGCTCTGCAGTTCATTCTGATAAAGCGAACAACTAGGTTCGTATAACTCACCTGGAGTGGGCATGGAGGTAAGCTCTATGATATCCTGAGCTTTGGCTTCGTGATGCACATCACTTGTCATCCGCTCAAGGATCCAAGTCTTCGGATCCCTGTTGTAGCCTTGAATGTGTAAGGTGGCATAGAACTGCAGGAGGAGCTCTTCATTCCAGTGCTCTTTATCAGTGACGAACGCCAGAAGACCAACATCCCTAAATCAGTCAGGGGCTTCTTCCAGACATGGCAGCCCAGCTATAGCATCACAATCCAGACGCTTGTGCGAAAAAATCCGGTCTTGATTGTACAGAATGCAAGAGTAATAGCTTCACAGTTGATGGCTCGAAAATCTGTCAAAGGAGATCTTTGGCTTCTTGTAAGGGTTCTTGGCACTGTCAAAGAATGTATTGTCTTCTCGGAAGCTGAGCACGCTGAATGAGCCTTGTGTAGTTACAACACTTTGAAGCCTCGGTAGACATGGCTTTGGCTTCTGAACTTGAGGCCTTCGCTCCACATGATAATCATATTGGGGTCCTGGAGCAGTCGGAGGAAGCATAATAGGCCAACGAACAATGACAAGCTGACCATCACGATTGAAAGCTCTTTCCATGGTGTGAGGCCGTGGTAGAGGGACAACGCCATCAGTGATGACTGGCGTCACAATAGCTTCGGCATTCGCATTGGCTTCAGGCTCCACATTGTCTTCAGCCATGACAGGGTCATTGGCTTCAGTAGAAGTGTTGGTGGCAGCCTCATTGTTTTCAACCTCCATTTGGTCAATGACTGGAGGGTCAGGCACGATCACATTCTCTTCAAGAATGACTTGATCAACAAAAGGGGATGTGGCTTCTCTTTCTTCTTCGGCTAATGCAGCCGGAATGTCTTCAGCAACATTAGCTTCAGACGCTTGAACAGTCGCAGAAGGATTCTCTTCAGGGAACACTTGACGTGCCACCGGGCTGGATTGTTGTGAATCTTCTTCTGGAATGGTGGACATGGAGACGGATGGCTTTAGACCTTTGCGAAGCCTACGAAGCGCTAGCGACACCTTTGGAGATGGAGTGGTATCCATGTAATTGTCATCATCAAGTACTGGATAGGTGACTTGAGCTGGTGGAGTATGAGGTGTCTCATCTTGAACTGGGGTGTCTTCTTGTTGGCGCTCAGCCCATGAGTCATCTTGAGCAATTGGCGTCAATGGACGACCAATGCTAATGTATTCACTGCTCATAGGAGTAGGCGATGATACCAAATGGGGCTCGAGCTGAGGAAGGACTTCGTCATCAAGTATATTGTCTTCATGACCAATGTCTTCAGTTGCGTTGGGGTCAACAGCTGGAACTCTTCTGATTCTGGTGCCTCTGTGGTAGCAGGCTCATGAACAACGAGACGACGTTCGCGATTAGCAGAGGCAAGGTATGCAATAGAAATGGGTTCAACAACGAGGGGCTCTGGGGCAGCAGCACACTCTTTCCTTAGAGCCCTTTGTATTCAACTTTTTCTTGGGAGGGGCATATCAGATGTATCCTTGTGCTTCCTCTTCCTGGCTTCTGCTTCAGCCTGCCTGGTCTTCTTGAGCTCAGAAGCAGCTGAGGGGACCTTTGGCTTCGAGCCAGTCATGCTGGCAGGGAAGACAATTCTGGGTTGTCCGTGCCTTGTAGCATCAGGATTAGCTTCAGCAGGCTTCTTACTCTTCTTAGCAGCCATTCTAGGATCAATGCCAGGACACCCAAGAGCTTTCCTCTTTTCAGCTTCATTGTGCGCTTGCACACATTTCTGAGTATAAGACTTCATGCGTTCTCGAGAGCCTTTAGCTTCTTCACGCTTCTTGTGAAATTTAGTTTTGAGGTCATGCAACATCTTCTTGAAGATTGGCACATCTGCCACACTAAGCTTGTACATGTTCTTCTTGAAATGGGCCTTCTCATAATCAATCTTGTTTTTGAGCTTGACGATTTTCTGTGCCAGGGCCAGCTCATTAGCAATAGCTCCGTGGAACATGACGCTGATGCCCACTGGCAGCTATAGACTGCCAATGCTGATGTTCTGGTCATCGAACCACTCATCAATGAAATTGTTCAAGATGTCAACATCAAAGAGGGGCAGATCACTAAAGATCTCCTCCTCTTGCTTGCTCTTGATCAGCATCTCTAGGGCTTCATCACCAAGATCTTCATCGCTTGACAGATCAATGGTGTCATCCTTGTTGCACAGAACGACAGCAGGAGTGAGGGGTTGCCCAGTGGCCTTCTTGGGCAATGGCTTCTTGGTCCTCTTGGACACACGAGACAAATCTTCAGACTGCACACTGGATTCAGGCAGTGCAGTTTTCAGTGACTTCTTGGTTAAAGCTTTTGGAACAGCAGAGACAGATGTCGTTGAAGCTTTTGCCTTGTTCTTCTTCTATTTTGGTGGTGATGAAGTATCATCAGAATCAACTTCTTTAGCAGATTGCTCCACAACAGCTCTCTATGCAGCAATATGAGACAGAAGCCTGTCGAAGTTGGCGAAGGGGCCAATCCTGTTCTTATTGGCTTCACGAGTTCCATCTGACCTTGGAGCGGAGGGGCCAGGATTGAAGCTGAGGCTAAACTCCTTCTGGATTTTAACAGCTGAATCTTTTGCGAACTGAAAGTTGCGCTTGAAAAGATTGTCTTCACGACACCATAGGAGAGATGATGGGTCGGCATTCTCAGGCTGTGGTCCTCTGACCATACAAGGATAGAACCCCTGTTCAATAGCTTCAGCCTTACTCTTCGGTACTAAGTTGCGGTACAGACAATCACCCCACGAGCGCTTGATGTCATTCTTCTCAGCATATTCATGTGTTAGAAACCTGTACTTGAACCACTGCTCTGCCCAATATCTTCGGATCCACTGGATCCGGTTCTTGCATTGGGTGTAGCTCTCCTCTAGGTCAGACTTGTAGAGTTCATAAAGATCTTCAAGCAAATCAAGTGTAGTGTTGCCACGACGTTGCCTGCCTCCTTTTCGTGTAGACTTCTCTGAACCCATAATGTTCAGTCTGATTGGCTTCAATACAGTGGAAGGCTTACATCTGCTGGTCAGACAAGAACTAGCTTCAGGAGATTCAATGTGACGCTGTAAGAATTCTGCAAATGAATGCAGACTATGAGAACCAAGGGATTCTCCCATGGACATGTACCTGTGACATCATTAGAGATGTGAGGGAAGGGGAAGAGGTCATATGCATTCTTAGAAGATTTTAAAGATAAACCAGTTTAGAAGACATTGACCTCACAGTGCGAAGACATTCACTTATTGAAGGAAGTTGGTTCCAGATTTGTACAAATCCATGAATATGTACAAGTGAGGAATCTAACTAGTTTTGACGCATAAGTGAACATACTTGTAATATATGAGATTTAGAAAGAGACATATCCAGATTTGGAAGTGTATAAACCACTTTTAGTTGAAGTGGATGGATTTGACAGATCGAAAAGACTGTAAAAAGTAAGTTTTAATTACCACATATGAACTGCTAGACGATGTAGACGGGAGGCCGAGTAGTCCAATCTCCCGCGCCCTAACTTGGCGGCGGAAGACACCTATGACATCAGCGGAGAGGAAGAGGTCCACGGCCACCGTGAGGACGACGTCGAAGAAGTCGCGGCAACTAAGTGCTTCGTCTCCGGCGTCGACGCGAGCTAGCGGAGGCGCTAGGGTTTGAGCGAGGTGGCGAGGTGGAAGAAAGAATATTGACCGCGAGGGTGTGTATTTATAAGGAGGAGGGCGGCGCAACGCAATTACGCAGGTGCCCCTGGCGGTTCACATCTGAGGAACACGTGGCGTGCATGCAACTTATCAGGAGTTGATCTATGTTCCCATGCACGCCTGGATTGTCGGGTGGTCATTTCAGCTTCTCCGGTTTTCAGGTAAAGGATAGAACATTAAAGGCAGTTTTTAATGTGTGTCTCTGTAGCTTCTGCTGACAAGGACGCGGAGAAGATATTCGACAAGTGTCAACATAATGCACATGACTTAGACAGAAAGAATTTGAGGGAGTAGCACATAAAGGATTAGGGTCTGATCACATTCACTTAGGTAAAACAAAACATGAAAACATTGCTATAAGGAATGCTGTAGTGGACAGAACACATAGGCATGTATATATATATAATTATCATTGAAGACAAAACAACATTGCGAAGATATAGATTTTAAAGATAAACCAATGTTGAAGACAATCCAATTGCGAAGATAATGCAGTCATGACGCCAAATAAAAATCTTCGAAAAGTTTTGGTGGTGGCGTTACCCACCGTATAGGAAGTATTATACCCAAACATGGCGCACAATTATCGTGGCGCTCCGAAGTCAAATTCCATATTAATGTATTCACACTCAGAGGGTAAGTCTTTATTGATTGAAGAAATACGTTACTTCGTGTGTTGCACATCTAAGCCATCAATATGCATAAGCGTTAGGATGTGTGTCCATTCAGTGGACATTTGAGGATTCTAAGATATTTAGCTCACACGGCAGCTTGCAAAACCTTTTATCATCCAGGGGCTTAGTGAAGATATCAGCCAGTTGCTCTTCGGTGCTGACATGAATGATATCAATGTCTTCCTTGTTGACATGATCTCTGAGAAAGTGATGGCGAATCTCGATGTGCTTTGTCTTCGAGTGCTGAACTGAATTCTTGGAAAGCTTGATGGTCCTTTCATTGTCACAGAAGAGTGGCACATTCTTCGTGTTGATGCCATAGTCCTTGAGAGTTTGCTTCATCCAGAGAAGCTGAGCACAACATGATCCAGCAACAATGTATTCAGATTCAATAGTGGAGAGTGATACACAGTTCTACTTTGAAGACCAACAGACAAGAGACCGTCCAAGAAAGTGACATGTTCCTGAAGTGGACTTGCGATCAACCTTGTCACCAGCATAATCAGCATTAGAATATCCAACCAGATCAAATTTTGAGCCCTTTGGATACCATAATCCTAGTGTTGGAGTGTGAGCCAAATATCTAAGTATTCGCTTCACCGCTAGGTGATGCGACTCCTTTGGTGCCGCTTGGAATCGGGCACACATGCAAACGCTAAGCATAATATCAGGCCTAGATGCACATAAATAGAGTAAAGAACCAATCATGGAGCGGTATACCTTTTGATCAAACTCTTTACCATTGTCCTCAGGGCTGAGATAACTTTCGGTTGGCATTGGCGTCGTGTACCCTTTGCAGTCTTGCATTCCATACTTTTTCAGGCAATCTTTGAGGTATTTTTCTTGCGATATGAAGATGCCATTGCGTTGTTGACGGATTTGAAGACCAAGGAAGAATTTCAGTTCCCCTATCATGGACATCTGATATTGCTCTTGCATCATGTATCCAAACTCGTCACTATATCTCTTATCAGTGTATCCGAAGGTAATATCATCTACGTATATTTGACACACAAATAGTTCACCATCATATGTCTTCATGAAGAGAGTGTGATCTAGTGAACCAGGTTTGAAGCCTTTGCTTTTCAGGAATTCCTTAAGTGTGTCATACCAAGCGCGAGGTGCTTGTTTGAGGCCATATAGTGCCTTGTTGACCTTGTACACCATATCAGGATGCTTAGGATCTTCAAAACTAGGCGGTTGAGCAACATACACTTCTTCTTCGATTTTGTCATTGAGAAAGGCACTCTTCACATCCATTTTGTACAGAAGAATGTTGTGAGTCCTTCCTCCGCATTACCCCACACTTCGGCTTATTGCTCAAGACCTTCAATGTGAAGCCGAAGATGATCGACGGGCGACATGCAGAGTGTGGAGGCGCTATAATAAGCAAAGGTGCCGACACCCTATGGCCAAAGGGTTCCTTCCCGGAGGTGTCCGACCTATGGCAACAAGAGTGGTTTTACATCACAACACCCTGAGGTACAAAGCGGGCAGCCGCCCCAGCCTTCCGCTCTGCCCCTCCGCCCCAACTGGCATCATGGGTCAACAAAGGGCTGGACTGGGGGCCAGTTAATGACGTGCTGACATTGCAAAGCCGCATCCGAGATCTCCTCAAGAGGGATATCAGTCTCGTCAAAGTAATTCAAGTAATGTTAGTTTGTCGGGTCCTGTCATGCCAACGCCGATCTCTCCGTATGTGGGAGTTCAACCCGGAAGGACCGCGAACCATTCAACACTTCTTCGGCGTGACGCTCGAAGGGATGTATCGATTATTCTTCGGATCACGAATAAAGTGTCCGGACACCACCGAGGATGCAGGTCTCAACTTCAACCGTCCATATACCCAAGTAAGTAACTCCGTGACCGAACATGCTGTCATTATATTTGTCACAACATTATTATGAAAAATTACCCTCGACCAGGACTGGATAAGAAAGGTGGAGAGGATCAGGTGTTCGGCCCCTCCTCCCGAAGGCTCGCCGGATCCTGTACTAACCAGGATGCTGGCTCGCGCACCTTATCAAGTGCCATCAGGAGAAGACGAGGGGAGGAATAGGGAAGCCAAAAGCGGGCTTGATATGCTACACATCCGACCTGGGGGAATTAGTGGCTCCGCGTCGGAGGATGATCGGGGAGGTGAATCTAGAATCCCCTCTCCCCACAGGAAGAAAAGTACCGCCCCTGAAGACTTGGGAACGGAGGTTTCCAAACGAGGGAAGAAACCTTCACCAGAGGGGCCCTGCCCCGGAGGGCATCCTTACCGCACATCGCCCACAAGGGAGCTAGGCGTCACCCGAGCTGTAAGTGAACAAAGGCACATTAGTAAATATTCCCTGCTCTTTTCTTGAGAATAACATCCGAGACATATGTTTTGCAGTCCGGCTCATAGCCCTTCTCAACAATGTTCGTCCTCGGGGGATCTTCTTCCGGAGATGATGGAGAGCGAAACGCCTCCTCCTGCTTCCCCGCCTCATGAGACGGACGACCCTAAGGTGTCGTCGCGGAGGATTTCCCCTGATCCGCAAAGGCCAGAAGGTAACTCTTCGGCCACCCGAAATCCGGAGTACTAGGCTCCTAAGGAGACCAACAGAAAAAGCCCGGGATTGTCCGGTATACAACCGGACACATTGATGGGTCTTCTGGAGCAAGCGGCTATCTCAGAGGCACATCAGACCTTAATGGGTACGGTGGTTGAGAGGATTTCATCCGCAAAAAGCAGGTTGAATGAAGCTTTTACGAGCCTGCTAAGAGGCTTTGAGGTACGCAAAGTGATATATATATATATTTAACTGTACCGCACATGCAAGGTGTGCTTTGTATAGATAGTAGCCCCTCAGACTCTGGTTGCCGTCCAGACGCGGTGGGCAGAGGATCATAGTCTCAGGTAATGATAGTGCTGATTTCATGCACAGGCAGCTGCAGATCCGACGGCTGACCGAACTGCTGAATTTGCTGAATTGAGGCGACAACTTGACATGGCAGATGCGGACATCATGCTTGTTAACAAGCGGCTTGCTGAGGCACATGGTATGAATATTTGGGTGGTCAGCAAATATTAAGAATAGCATGATGCTAGTATTTATAGTATGCTTTGACTGCAGATGGAGCTGCCGCCGTGGAGACCCTTCGGGCAGAACTTGCCCGAGCCAAGGAGCAAGTCAGGAGAAGTGATGCGGCCGCCCTGAAGGCAGCCGAAGAATTAAAAGCCGAACAGGCTGCGCATCGCCAAAGTGAGGATAAAATAGCCAACATGGCTATTGAGCTAAAAAATGCCACCAGCCGATATGAGCTTCTCGAAAGGGAAAACCAAGCGAAAACGGCTGACCTAGAGAAGGCCTTGCAAGCAGCAAAGGAAACTCGCTCTAAAATCAGAGCGGCATGGGAGGAGCTTCGGCAAGCTGGTGATATCGCGGCTGGGAAGCCCTTTTTATTGCGAACGAAGTTCGGCGATCCGAAATATGCCCCTCTTGATCAATTGTGGAGTTCTGCAGATGCATACTTGGATTTAGCAAAGAGTGCTGCTGATGCGACAGAGTATTTCAAGGATCGGAAAGATCATGAGGTGGAAAGATTGTTCTGGTCGCAGTTCAGTGCTCCAAAGCGTCCGCTGCTGTTGAATGAGCAAATGGCCGAGTGGGCCGAGTTCCATGAAGGAAATATGCCCAAGAGGCAATAATAAAGTTATTATTTATTTCCTTATATCATGATAAAAGTTTATTATTCATGCTAGAATTGTATTAACCGGAAACATGATACATGTGTGAATACATAGACAAATAGAGTGTCACTAGTATGCCTCTACTTGACTAGCTTGTTGATCAAAGATGGTTATGTTTCCTAGCCATTGACATGGGTTCTCATTTGATTAACAGGATCACATCATTAGGAGAATGATGTGATTGACATGACCCATTCCGTTAGCTTAGCACACGATCGTTTAGTATGTTGCTATTGCTTTCTTCATGACTTATACATGTTCCTATGACTATGAGATTATGCAACTCCCGTTTACCGGAGGAACACTTTGTGTGCTACCAAACGTCACAACGTAACTGGGTGATTATAAAGGTGCTCTACATGTGTCTCTGAAGGTACATGTTGGGTTGGCGTATTTCGAGATTAGGATTTGTCACTCCGATTGTCGGAGAGGTATCTCTGGGCCCTCTCGGTAATACACATCACTTAAGCCTTGCAAGCATTGCAACTAATGAGTTAGTTGTGGGATGATGTATTACAGTACGAGTGAAGAGACTTGCCGGTAACGAGATTGAACTAGGTATTGAGATACCGACGATCGAATCTCGGGCAAGTAACATATCGATGACAAAGGGAACAACGTATGTTGTTATGCGGTCTGGCCGAGAAAGATCTTCATAGAATATGTGGGAGCCAATATGAGCATCCAGGTTCCGCTATTGGTTATTGACCGGAGACGTGTCTCGGTCATGTCTACATAGTTCTCGAACCCGTAGGGTCCGCACGCTTAACGTTACGATGACAGTTATATTATGAGTTTATATGTTTTGATGTACCGAAGGTTGTTTGGAGTCCTGGATGTGATCACGGACATGACAAGGAGTCTCTAAATGGTCGATACATGAAGATTGATATATTGGACGACTATATTCAGACACCGGAAGTGTTCCAGAGAAGTTTCGAATAAAACCGGAGTGCCGGAGGGTTATCGGAACCCCCCGGGGGAACTAATGGGCCTCAATGGGCCTTAATGGAGAGAGAGAGGGGCGGCCTAGGGCAGGCCGTGCGCCCCTCCACCTTGGTCCCAATTGGACTAGGAGAGGGGGGCGGCGCCCCCCTTTCCTTCTCCCTCTCCCTCTCCTTCCTTTCCCCTCTCTTCCTTTAGGTGGAAACCTACTAGGACTTGGAGTCCTAGTAGGATTCTCCTCTTGGGGGCGCGCCATAGAGGGCCGACCGGCCTCCCCCTTGCTCCTTTATAGACAGGGGCAGGGGGGCACCCCATAGACACAACAATTGATCTGTTTGATCTTTTAGCAGTGTGCGGTTCCCCCCTCCACAATAGTCCACCTCGATAATACTATAGCGGTGCTTAGGCAAAGCCCTGCGTCGGTAGAACATCAACATCAACATCCTGCCGTCATGCTGACGAAACTCTCCCTCAACACTCGGCTGGATCGGAGTTCAAGGGACGTCATCGGGCTGAACATGTGCTGAACTCGGAGGTGCCGTACGTTCGGTACTTGATCGGTAGGATCGTGAAGACGTACGACTACATCAACCGCGTTGTGCTAACGCTTCCGCTTTCGGTCTACGAGGGTACGTGGACAATACTCTCCCCTCTCGTTGCTATGCATCACCATGATCTTGCGTGTGCGTAGGATTTTTTTTGAAATTACTACATTCCCCAACACTCCATAGGTTGTCCGGGCTTGCCATGAAGGCTGTCGTGGATCATCTGTGGCCGAAGGAACCGAGCCCGGGTAGTTATTTTGGTTTGGTGTAATGATTTCTTCGTGCTGTGCCGCATATCGATGCTGTCAAGAGGTCGGCGTGCATAGAGGGTGCGCGGATGGCTCTTGCCCGTGTTAAGACATATTGGGCAAAGATGGAGGCCACCGATATTGCAACCAGGGGTCCGCCTGGGGGTCAGGACTCGCCCGAGCACTACTTTGAAGAGGTCCTAGAAGGTGCCCATTTAATAGAGGCTCAGTGCTCAAAGAATACCATGTTCCAGTGACATGTATCTTGATTGTAAGAACACTACTTTTAATAACAAAGGCTATATTTATACTTTTGCCTGTAAAGTATTGTAGTGCCTCCTGTGCGGCCGCTTATGTATGTATGTATATACCCTGAAAGTTTGCAGTCGTCGGCTTCAGCCCCCACACATATAATGCGGGGGTGTTCAGCAAAGCGCGTAATCACACTTGATCCAACGTCTTGGTCCATTAAGGAGGTGATAGCGCAGCGAACGACGCAATCTGACTATATAGCTTTAACACTTTCACTTAGCCATAGGAGTTTGACAGTGGGGCTACTATATAGCCCCTGGTATGTCCGCGCTCATCCGAATATGATGCGTGTACATACATGACCGGGAAACTGGTCCTTCGTTAATGCGGAGGAATCACGAAGATTCTACTGGGTCATCAAGTGGTTGACCAGTCTCTCGCTTTTTCATGACAGTCAATTTTCGGCTTTCTCTACTGAGGTGCTCATCCAGATGAACCAGGGCACAATCGCAGTAGTTCTCCTGGTGCCACCTTAGCCGATAGAGCGGAACGTAAGGTAGCAAAACACGGGAGCCGGGCAAACCCAACTATTGACCAAAGACATGATTCAGAGCTGATGCATATAAGGCCAAACTCGCAACGTCGAACACTCCTGAAGGTATTCGGACTTTTCAATATATACTGGGCTGCGTACCGCCCTCGATAATGAACCCTGAATTTCAAGGTACATGCATTAGTCCGGCGTGACGAAAGAGCGGCTGTGGTGAGAGCATAATTCTCAAAAACACATTCATTGCTGCCCTTGTAACGTCTATTTTAGAACCGTGAATAATAAACTTGCCAATAACGCCGACCAACAGGGTGTGAACCAACAAGAGATGATAAAAAAAGGTTTACATAGGGTCTTAATCTAAAAAGAAACCTAGGAACGGGGCCCTGCTGCATGTTTGCGCCTTTGTCTCCGTTGTGCCGTATCTTGGAAGGGTGTAGCAGCATGGTCATGTGTAAAGAAAAAGGGAAAGCCTAGGTGAAAGAATCTGGTGTGACCGTGCGGAAAGTAGGTTACTCTTAATGAACCATGAGAATTCAATTTCTTGAGTGTAAATATGATCCACCTGACTATGGATTCTTTTCGTGCGGTCAGCCCCTAGCACCACATATGGGGGTATAACCGTTAGTCAAGCTCAGGTTTATCTGGACTGCAATAAATAGTGGTCCGCCGAACACATCTAGCCGTGTCCATGGTCTTCGACGACCGATTAGTTACTTGGGTTGGTGAGGCCGGTCAGTGGTTTGGCTGCTAGAGCCGCCACATACTCTTCCGCACGCAGGGAGCGCTCTGTATTTCCGCTAATTGTGATGATGCCACGTGGACCGGGCATCTTAAGTTTAAGATAAGCGTAGTGCGGAACTACATTGAAACGAGCGAAGGCCGTTCTTCCGAGTAGTGCATGGTAGCCGCTTTGGAATGGAGTGATGTTGAAGATTAATTCTTCGCTTCGGAAGTTATCGGAGAACCGAATACAACCTCTAATGTTAGAGAGCCCGTGCAGCGGGCCTCTACGCCTGGTATTACTCCTTTAAAGGTGGTATTGCTTTGGCTGATTCTTGATGGGTCTATTCCCATCTTGCGGACAGTGTCTTGATATATCAGACTAAGACTACTGTCGCCGTCCATGAGGACTCGGGTGAGATGGTATCCGTCAATTATTGGCTCGTGCACCAAGGCAGCCGAACCTCCATACCGGATACCAGTCGGATGATCCCTACGATCGAAAGTGATCGGGCAGGCCGACCATGGGTTGAATTTGGGGGCGATGGGTTCTACGGCATATATGTCTCAGAGTGCGCGTTTGCGCTTCCTCTTTGGTATATGGGTTGCGTAAATCATGTTCACTGTTTTGACCTCTAGTGGAAATTTTTTCTGTGCCCCAGTGTTCGGCTAGCGAGGTTCGTCCTCGTCTTCACATGGCGTCTCCCTCCCCATGTGTTCGGCGTTTAGCTTGCCGGCCTGCTTGAAGACCCAGCATTCTCTGTTGGTGTGATTCGCAGGTTTCTCGGATGTGCCATGAATCCGACATGATCTGTCTAGAATTTTGTTCAGGCTGGACGGTCCATCTCTGCTGCCTTTAAATGGCTTTTTCCGTTGACTGGGTCGAGATCCCCTGAATCCGGCGTTTACCGCCGTTTTGTCTGGGCTGTCTTCATTATTACGACGCTTGTTTTTATCGCGTCGCGGCTTACCATTGCCGTCCCTGATTTTGGATGTGCCTGGGTCATTGGTGTCACTACGGGCCAACCAATTGTCCTCGCCCGTGCAAAAGCAGGTCATAAGGCTTGTTAGGGCTGCCATTGTCCTTGGCTTTTCCTGGCCGAGGTGTCTGGCGAGCCACTCGTCCCGGACATTATGTTTGAAAGCCGCTAAGGCTTCGACGTCCGGGCAGTCGATGATTTGGTTCTTCTTGGTGAGAAATCTGTTCCAAAGCTTACGGGCTAACTCTCCGGGTTGTTGGATTATTGACTTAAATCGTCTGCATCCAGAGGTCAGACATATGTCCCTTGAAAATTAGCCCTGAAAGCGTCCTCGAGTTCCTCCCAACTTCCGATGGAGTTTTCGGGGAGGCTTTTCAACCAGTGCCGAGCTGGTCCTTTCAACTTGAGGGGCAAGTATTTGATGGCGTGGAGATCGTCTCCGCGAGCCATATGGATGTGAGGAATGAAGTCCTCGATCTAGACTGCAGGGTCTGTCGTTCCGTCATATGCCTCTATGTTTATAGGTTTAAATCCCTCTGGAAATTCATGATCTAGCACCTCATCGGTGAAGCACAGGGGGTGCGCGGCACCCTTGTATTTGGATGTGTCGTGGCATGCTTCCAACCGATGTAGTGTTCAGTGTTGATTCCGAGCTGGTATTTGATTAGTATAGTCGTTTGGTAGACGTGATCCTGCGGAGGAGCACGCTTCCTAGATCCATAGATGGCTTGGCCATACCGGCTCTTTTGTCCAAGTGCTCACGTAGATCGTGTGCTGACTTGTGTGCGGCGTCATCAGCCGCTCTGTCTCGGCCACGAGGTGGTCAGTCCGGCAGATCAGCCGTATTGTTTTTTGGCGGGATGGGCTCTATAGCCTCGTCATCGAATTCGGGGAGCAGCTTTCGCTTTGGGTAGCTCTTTGTGTGGCGATCGCCACCGTATTTTTCATCAGTGTCGAGCACTTTGTTCCATCTGTGGTTGAGCGTATCCTGCGCGCCCTTAAGCCTTTGCTTCTGCTTCTTCATGCTCCTCGCGGTGGCAATGAGCCTTTTGTGGAGGTTCTCTTGTTCCAAGTGCTTTTCCGGGATGATGAGTGCATCATTTACCGGACTGTTCTCCTCTCCGGAGACATGTTTATAAGTTTTATCTTCGGCATCACTGTGAGCAGACAGCGGCCCCAGACTATGTTCGCCGTCCCCTGGCTCATCCTGCTCCATCGCTGGCTCCATGGGGTCATCGTTGCCTTTAGAGTCGTCCGGGGTATTATTCTTTCTTGTGCCGTTATCGCTGTTTTTGCTGTGGCGGGATTTAGAGCGGCGCTGTTGACGTCGGCGCTTTGGTTGTTTCTCAAGAGGATTATCCTCCGTTGCATCCTTACGTTCCTCGCCGTTGTTTTCTTTGGGTGTGTCCACCATGTATATGTCATATGATGAGGTGGCTGTCCAGCGCCCTGTAGGCGATGGTTCCTGTTCTTCTCCGGCATCATCAATCATACTGTCGATGTCTTCGGAGTCGAAATCAAGCATGTCGGTTGAGTCATCAATAGTGGCTATTAAGTGGGTGGTGGTTGGGTAATGAATTTCCTCGTCGTCCGCTTCCCACTCAAGCCGGACATAGTTCGGCCAAGAGTCTCCTAAAAGGGAGAGAGATTTTAATGAGTTTAGCACGTCGCCCAAGGGCGAGTGCTGAAAGATATCCGTGGAGGTAAACTCCATGGTCGGTGCCCAATCCGGTTTGATAGGCACGGATGCACATGGTTCGGAGCCTATGGCCGGAGACGAGTCCGAGGGTCCGATGACACATACCTCATTGGAGGCAAAGTCTGTGTTCGGCTCTATCGCCGATGAGTGTGCGGCCTCCATGGCGGGGTCTATCCACCCGTCCTCGGATGGCACGATCTGCTCCGGATCAAAGGCCAGGGCAGCTGCAGGTGCGTTCTCCTGAACATCGTCCGATGTCGGATCTAAGTCATGCTCATCGTGACTGTATGACGTACTTGTCGCGGGCTCGAATCCGTCGAAGATCAAGTCTCCGCGGATGTCGACATTGTAGTTCAGGCTTCCAAACCTGACCTGACGGCCAGGGGCGTAGCTATCGATCTGCTCCAAATGGCCAAGCGAGTTGGCCCACAGTGCGAAGCCGCCGAATACAAAGATCTGTCCAGGGAGGAAAACCTCACCCTGGATTGCATCGTTGTGGATGATCGAAGGAGCCATCAAGCCTTATGGTGATGACACAGTGGAACTCTCAATGAAAGCACCAATGTCGATGTTAAAACCGGCGGATCTCGGGTAGGAGGTCCCGAACTGTGCGTCTAAGGCCAATGGTAATAGGAGGCGGGGGACACAATGTTTACCCAGGTTCGGGCCCTCTCTATGGAGGTAATACCCTACTTCCTGCTTGATTGATCTTGATGATATGAGTATTACAAGAGTTGATCTACCACGAGATCGTAGAGGCTAAACCCTAGAACCTAGCCTATGATTATGATTGTTGTTGTTCTACGGACTAAACCCTCCGGTTTATATAGACACCGGAGGGGGCTAGGGTTACACAGAGTCGGTTATAGAGAAGGAAATCTACATATCCAAATTGCCAAGCTTGCCTTCCATGCAAAGGAGAGTCCCACCCGGACACGGTACAAAGTCTTCAAACTTGTATCTTCATAGTCCAACAATCGGGCACAAGTACATAGTCCAGCTGTCCGAGGACCCCCTAATCCAGGACTCCCTCAGTAGTTTCCTTGGTCATGCTGGTTTCTATAGGAGGTTTATCAAAGACTTCTCTAAAATTTCTAGGCCTCTTACTAATCTTTTGCAAAAGGATATTCCCTTTGTGTTTGATGATGATTGTATGGAAGCCTTTGAAGCACTAAAGAAAGCCTTAATCACTGCACCTGTTGTTCAACCACCTGATTGGAACTTGCCTTTTGAGATTATGTGTCATGCTAGTAATTATGTTGTTGGTGCTGTTCTAGGACAAAGAGTTGATAAGAAACTAAATGTTATTCATTATGCTAGTAAAACTCTAGACAATGCTCAATGAAACTTTGCTACTACTAAAAAAGAATTGTTAGCAGTGGTGTTTGCTTGTGATAAATTCAGATCTTACATTGTTGATTCTAAAGTAATTGTCCACACCGATCATGCTGCTATAAAATATCTTATGGAAAAGAAAGATGCTAAACCTAGACTCATTAGGTGGGTTCTTCTGCTACAAGAATTTGATTTGCATATTACTGATAGGAAAGGAGCAGAGAACCCCGTGGCTGATAACTTGTCTAGACTTGAAAATATTCTTGATGACCCACAACCAATTAATGATAGCTTCCCTGATGAACAACTAGGTGCAATAAATGTTTCTCATAGTACACCTTGGTATGCTGACTATGCTAATTATATTGTTGCTAAATACATACCACCTAGCTTCTCATACCAACAAAAGAAAAAGTTCTTCTACGATTTAAGATATTACTTTTGGGATGACCCCCATCTTTATAAAGGAGTAGATGGTATTATTAGACGTTGTGTACTTGAGCATGAACAAGAACAAATCCTATGGAAATGTCACTCTGAAGCTTATGGAGAGACATCACGCGGGAGACAGAACCGCTCATAAGGTATTGCAATCTGGTTTTTATTGGCCTACTCTCTTCAAGGATGCCCACAAGTTTGTCTCATCATGTGATGAATGCCAAAGAATAGGTAATATCGGTAAGCATCAAGAAATGCCTATGAATTATTCACTTGCTGTTGAACCATTTGATGTTTGGGGATTTGACTTTATGGGACCTTTTCCTTCCTCTAATGGGCATACACATATCTTGGTTGTTGTTGATTATGTTACTAAATGGGTAGAAGCTATTCCAACCAGTAGTGCTGATCACAAAACCTCTATTAAGATGCTTAAGGAAGTTATTTTCCCAAGGTTTGGAGTCCCTAGATATTTAATGACTGATGGTGGTTTACACTTTATTCATGGTGCTTTCCGTAAGATGCTTGCTAAGTATGATGTTAACCATAGAATTGCGTCACCTTATCATCCTCAGTCTAGTGGTCAAGTTGAACTTAGAAATAGAGAAATAAAACTAATATTACAAAAGACTGTCAATAGGTCCCGGAAGAATTGGTCTAAGAAATTAGATGATGCACTTTGGGCTTATAGAACAGCTTACAAAAATCCTATGGGTATGTCTCCATATAAAATGGTTTATGGAAAAGCTTGTCATTTACCTCTTGAGTTAGAACACAAAGCATTTTGGGCAATAAAATAACTTAATTATGATTTCAAACTTGCTGGAGAAAAGAGGTTATTTGATATTAGCTCATTAGGTGAATGGAGAACCCAGGCTTATGAAAATGCTAAGTTATTCAAAGAAAAAGTTAAAGGATGGCATGACAAAAGAATTCAAAAGCGTGAGTTCAAAGTAGGTGAATATGTTCTTTTGTACAACTCTCGTTTCAAATTCTTTGCAGGAAAACTCCTCTCCAATTGGGAAAGACCCTATGTCATCGAGGAGGTCTATCGATCCAGAGCTATCAAAATAAATATTACCGAAGGGACTAACCCAAAGGTTGTCAATGGGCAACGAATAAAACACTATATCTCAGGTACACTCATTAATGTAGAAAGCAATGTCATCAAAACATTGAGACTGGAAGAACACATTAAAGAGTCCTTCCGGAACACTCCAGAATCATGAAAATAAGGAGGTACGTAATACGGTAAGTAAACGGACTCCGAAAAATCTGCAAAAATATTTTTTGTCAGTTTTGGAATATCTAGAAAATTACGAAAATAAGAAACTTCTAGGAAGGTGACCGTGGTGGGCACGATACACCAGGTCGTGCCAGACCTGCCTGGCGCACCCAGGTGGGTTGTGCCCACCTCGAGTACATTCCCTTCTCCGTTTTTCTTCTGTTTTGCTTGTTCCCCAAGATAAAAAAAATCTACATATACCTCCCAAACCTGTTAACCTCCGTATCGAGGAGAAATATCCTGTTTTCTTTTCTTGCAGTTTTCTGTCAGATCCAATCCACCATGGCCTCTTCAAGCTCCTCCAAGGACAAGTTCTTCGACAACGTCATCAACCCATATCTGCAGGAGGTGATGCAGCACCCTCAAGCTATCCAGATGCGTGATGGGGTGCTGTACATCCACGATGTGCAAGGACCCAGGGGGACTGGATCCGTGGAGGCCATGCTTGGAGCCATGGAGCAGGACATCTTCAAGTGCAAGGGGTTGGTGGAGCATGGACTCAATGCCAATCACCTCATGATTGCGGACTATACCCGTGATCTCAAGGTGGATGGCAAGCCCATAAAGGACATCATCTTCTCCCTCAATGAGCAAATCAACTTCATCCATAGCCAGATCCACGATCTTCAAAGCCAGGTCTTTGAATATGAGGCCAGGTTTAAAGGTATGAGTTTGACTGCCAGTTGCAGGATCCGGGAGACTCACTCCTCCTCTTATGATGGTGAGCCTCTGCCGTGGAAACCCAAGGACAAGAAACCTTCTACTTCATCACCACCATCTTCTTCATCACCACCAAAAGAAAACTGAGTATTGGGTATGGGCACTCCCCTTGGCTTTAGCCAAGCTTGGGGGAGGTGCCCCGGTATCATATCATCCCCACTATCTTTTGCCTTTACTTTGTTAGTTCGATCATTGGTTATCTTTTGCTATTAGATGAATAAATGTTTAGTTCGATCCTTTCTTTTTACGAGTTTGCTTAGTAATCAATCCTTGTAATAGTGTGCGAGATATAATAAAGTTTAGTTTGAGTTTTGCCTTCTTTACTTTCTTGCTGCAATAAAAAGAAAGAAAATAAAAGAAAAAGATCATAAGCTAATCTTATGGTAAGTGATGACATTACATAAGAAAAAGTAAAAGTAGAAAATTTTATTGTAGATTGACAAACTGATGAGGACATGACTACCTTGGATATGACCAAAAATATTGCATATATGCATATTTGTCAGGTGATTTCTAGTGCAAACTATTCAATAATCTATTTGTGTTATCCAGAACAAAAATACTTCACACACTTTTGTGTTTTGTCTAATTGCAGGTGTATGGGACATTTGTACAATCCACATATGAAGATAAGGAAGAAAGAGATGTTTATTTTCTGTCCAAAAAGTTCTCTCACGTCACTTTTGGCCCAAGAGAAGATAGAGTCCAAGTCTCTCACGTTCTGGATTCAGATTCCGACTGCACAGACATACCTGACTCAAAACGCACACAAGTTTTTCATACGGACTCCGAATTGGGTGATTCTTTTTTTGTTGGAAACTAGATTTCGTGCACTTTCCAACCCAATTGGAATCACCTTCAAATTCGTCCGGAGCGTTGAGTTGTGGACGAAACAATCTGATGCTGCAGCAGAATCCGAGTCAAACTACAAGTCCAAAGGTGTTACATCACCTCCACTTGGGCCCATTGGCCTTGTACGACCTAGATTTAGTTTTAGGCTGCCTTGGGACGTCCTCCCACCTCCTTGGCCGTCACCCCTTGCTCCTATATAAGTAGATCCATCTAGTAGCTTTTCCTTGGGATTTGTTTAGTTAAAAGTTAGCCATTGCAACTTCGTGTACTTCGTTTGTGTCCAACGACCAGACCAAGACCGCTTACGGATCCCCACCATTATCAATACCTCATATATATTTGCAATATTCCGATTGCTTTATCATATTCTTGCTCGTTCTTCGATTTCTTGCAGGAATAGACCTTCGTGGTCAGGCTGACCGTGCTTCCGGCATCGTCAGTAACCTCAGGAGATTGGTTTAGCGATTGCTAAGGCGCAACGTCGTGCACGTTTGTAGTCGGATCGTCAAAGTCGTCTCCACCAAATCGATAGTTATCATCTCATCGAAAGATCGGGACACCCCCGCCTCTATCACAAACATAGCATTGGTCAATGATGCAACACATGAAAGAATAAATAAGGGAAGAGAAGATTCACATATAAATACACTATCATGGAAATCTTTTGTGATTGTGAGCACCCATCAAAATATCATATGCCAAAATCATTGACGTCGGACAAGGAAGACAACTTAATGATTTATGTTTTTTCATATTCACATAGAAGTTATATTGTCATAGATCCTTTAACATGTGGTGCTTGCCCCTATCTTTGCTAGCCAAAAATTCCACACTAAGTAGAGATACTACTTGTGCATCCAAAACCCTTAAACCCTATCTTGTTTGAGAGTCCACCGTACCTACCTATGGATTGAGTAAGATCCTTCAAGTAAGTTGTCATCGGTGCAAAAAGGGCAATAAAAATTGCTTATAAAAATGTGAGATCATTTAGTGTAAGGGAAAATTGAGCGTTGTATGAACTTGTGATGGCGAAGAATAAAACCGACAGACTGCATATTAAAGGTTGCCATCACAAGGGGCAATGTAATGTGACGTTATTTTGCACTAAGGGGTTGAGCATACAAACAAAAAGCGCATGGCAATCTCTGCTTCCCTCTGCGAAGGGCCTATCTTTTACTTTCATGTATTTACTTTTATGGAAGAGTCAAAGTTTTTCTCTCTACTCCTTTTATTTTTCTCATTTGGCAAGCATCATGTGGTGAGGAAAGACCTAGGCACATATGTCCAGTTGAATATGGGTAGCATAAGTTATTATTGTTGACATCACCCTTGAGGTGAGTGTCTTGGGAGGCAAAACTATAAGCCCCTATCTTTCTTTGTGGCCGGTTGAAATGTTTTGTTCATGTGTACGTGGTGAGTGTTAGCAATCATAGAAGACTAAATGATGATTGAGTATGTGGACTTGCCTAAGGGCTCCAATACATTACCCTTCCTGAAAAGATGATGAATTGTAGTTGCAAAGTTGTCTGAGAACATAGTTTGTTGGTTTCCAATAGAGTTTATGCTTTATACTTTGATGTTGTGATGAATTGTCACTTGTTCATGAGAAGTCTATGATAAAAGTTCTATAATAAAAGTTTTATGTTAAAGTTTGTTGCTGTTATAATAAGTTACATGATGCTGCTATGTCCGTATTTTTGTTTTATCGACACCTCTCTCTCTAAGCATATGGACATGTTTTTCGATTTTGGTTTTTGCTTGAGGACAAGTGAGGTCTAAGCTTGGGGGAGTTGATACGTCCATTTTGCATCATGTTTTCCTACTATTATTTATGTTGTTTTATTATATAATAATGCTTTTTGGAGCAATTCTAATGCCTTTTGTCTCATAATATGCAAGGTATGCACAAAGGGGGAGGATTATGGCAGCTGGAAATCTGGACCTGAAAAAGCTACGTCAAGCTACCTATTCCGCATAACTCCATATGAGCTAAAACTCCCCAAGGATTTTTTATGAAATATTTAAGGAATATTGGAGCAAATAAGTACCAGAGGAGGGCCACCAGGTGGGCACAACCCACCTGGGCGCGCCATTAGGCCCAGGCGCGCCCTGGTGGGTGCTGCCCTCCTCGGCCCACCTCTGGTGCACATCTTCTGGTATATAAGTCATTTTGACCTAAAAAAGAATAAGGAGTGGACATTCGGGATGAAGCGTCGCCGCCTCGACGCGGAACTTGGGCATGAGCACTTTTGCCCTCCGGAGGAGCGATTCCGCCGGGGGATCTTCTCTCCCGGAGGGGGAAATCATCGTCATCATCATCACCAACAATTCTCCCATCTTGTGGAGGGCTATCTTCATCAACATCTTCACAGCACCAACTCCTCTCAAACCCTAGTTCATCTCTTGTGTTCAATCTTTGTATCAAAACTATAGATTGGTGCTAGTGGGTGACTAGTAGTGTTGATTACATCTTGTAGTTGATTACTATATTGTTTATTTGGTGGAAGATTATATGTTCAGATCCATTATGCTATTCAATACCCCTCTTATCTTGAGCATGTTTATCATTTGTGAGTAGTTACTTTCGTTCTTGAGGTCACGGGAGAAATCATCTTGCAAGTAATCATGTGAACTTGATATGTGTTTGATATTTTGATGGTATGTATGTTGCCATTCTCTTAGTGGCGTCATGTGAACATCGACTACATGACACTTCACCATATTTTGGTCTAAGGGAATGCATTGTGGATTAGTTATTAGATGATGGGTTGCGAGAGTGACAGAAGCTTAAACCCCAGTTTATGCGCTATTCCATAAGGGACCGATTGGATCCAAAAGTTTAATGCTATGGTTAGACTTTATTCTTAATACTTTTCTCGTAGTTGCGGATGCTTGTGAGAGGGTTAATCATAAGTAGGAGGTTTTTTCAAATAAGAACAACACCTAAGCACTGGTCCACCCACATATCAAATTATCAAAGTACCGAACACGAATTAAGCCAACATGATGAAAGTGACTAGATGAATTCCCGTGTACCCTCAAGAACACTTTGCTTATCATAAGAAACCGTTTTGTCCTGTCCTTTGCCTCAAAAGGATTGGGCTACCTTGCTGCACTTTTATTATTACTATTGTTACTTGCTCGTTACAAATTATCTTGCTACCAAACTACTCCGCTACTTACAATTTTAGCACTTGCAGACATTACCTTGCTGAAAACCACTTGTCATTTCCTTCCGCTCCTTGTTGGGTTCGACACCCTTACTTATCGAAAAGGGCTACAATTGACCCCATACACTTGGGGGTCATCAACCACCAGAGCAGCTGCCGTCGTCGCGCCCTCCCCACCTCAACACCGACCATCGCTGTAAGCCGCCGGATCCCTCCCCACCGTTAGATCTTCCATGTAGGGCTCAGATTAGATCTGCCGAAGGGTTAGGTTTTTTCTTTATTAGTTTCGGTCTAGATCGGTTTAGGTCTTGTCGGTTTAGCTGATCGATTTTTCTGTTTAAGCCGTATGCGTTTTAATTGTAATACGCTGAAGCGTTGTTTAGTTTCATATCGCCCCCTCTTAGGCCAAGTAGCACCCCCCTGTTTTTTTAGTTTCTTTTCAGTTCTGTTTTTAACAGAATAGTTCCAATTTTTGTAAAATTAATTTCTCTTAGGTTATTTATTATTTTAATGTGATTTTCCCCTAGTTTCAAATTTCCTAAAGTTTCTGTACAAAATAATTTTGGCCATGTTTGTAGTTTAAAAAAAACTGTTTATTTGAGTTTTATTCAGATTAGTATTTCTGCTATAAAAAGAGCTAGGACTTATTTTTTAAGTGATTCTTTTTTATACTACTTTGTTTTGACCTTTCCTAGCAGTAGGATGAATTTGGGTATTTATTGATTTTATTAAAATTAGTTTTACATGAAAACAAGCCTATTCTAGTTATTTTAACTTGCTGTTGTGTTCTGTTGTTTTATTTATTTTAAAAATTTATTTTCATCTCTGTTATATTTTATTTCAGATTAATTTCTGTAGTTATAGAGGGTGAACTTTTATTTACATAAAAATAAAATGTTTATTTCTTTATCTTACTAGTTATTTTAATAAAAACTATATTTCTGTTATTTTAATAAAAACTATATTTCTTTTCTGTTCATTAGTTTAGTGTTTTTTGCTATTAAGTTTTTCTTAAGGCAAAACTATATTAGTTGTTTGTATTAAAGTCTTAGACTTTCCCTAGTAGTTTTTCTTTGTAGTTTTATTCGAGGGTTCTTATGAATTTGTTTGAGTTTTATTATTGAGTTTCTTTTTTGCTTTGATTGTTATTTTGAGTGCTAGAATTGTTTGCTAGGATGTTTGCTTATATGAATGCTATGTCTGCTTAATATAGATTTTCAACTGAGTGATGAATAGTTCTACCAAGTCTTTATTCTGAGAGCGACATAATCTTCATCAAGTAATACCAGGCAAGTTCACTTTGACCATGTTTTTCATACCTATGTTTTATTTGCATGTAGTAGCACCCTTTTAATAATCCCTCCAGTAGTGATATTGATTCCTTGTAGTTGAGTAGAATGCATGAGGTAGGAACCCATCTCCCTATTATCAAGCTCAGGACGTTATATAGTTTTAATGCTATGCTAATGTAGACGGGGTTTGGTATGAGTGCTCGGAAGTGGTGTGAGAATGGAGGACTCTACGTCAATGATGACAACTTCATGATGGCATCTGCAAGGACTGCATCTTCAAGACCTCAGACTCAGGACAAGAATTCAATACACACTAGGAGGACGGTTGATGGGCACCCTGGAGCAACCAGTGGATGGCTGGGACGCATGGAGAAGCGCCATGACATCTTGCGGAAAGCTTCACCCAGCCTCAAAGAGACGGAAGAATACTTCATGCCCGGAAGCTTACCTGTGCAACCGCAAGTCACTATGGGCTCTGGCTTGGTTGACCTTAGTTGTGACTGTGGCTGGGATGGTGCTTGCAGATGTAGAACTACGGTAGGATTGGATGACCACCAGACAATGGTCAGGGGAACTCTTCGGAAGACCATGTTTTGGTCGTTTTGTTCTCAAACACCCTGAAGTGCGAGAACGTAAAAAGAGGGATCAAATCTTGCGGGTAAAGTGTACAAACCTCTACAGAGGGTTAAAACCTAATCGATTAGCCATGTCCCCGGTTACAGACAATTTGAGCATCTGGACTTGGATCTATCTCAACACCGGACTGATAACTTAATTGTGGGCAACCTATGATGATTTGGGCTATGAGACATCGGTTGGTGGAACCATGTCATGATAGAGAACTCCATAGTTCAGACTCCGGTTATTTCCTTTGATGTAGGGAAAATAAAACCAGCTTTTACGCAAACAAAACTCAGACACAGAGCCACAAAACCATATTGCATATAGTATAGTTTTATCATCTGTTTTTTTTCTTATTGTGATCTTGCCGGTACATTGAATGTACTGACCTACACGGCTGCAAAGTATCATGTTACAGGATTTCTTCGACAAGTAAGAGTACGATATAGGGTTACGGTCTACGCTCAGATTGCCGATGGCATTGATGGGACTCCACACCCGATTGTTTGTTTCCGTTGAGATGTATAAGGTATATATCAGTTTTACGTTATTTATACATGTGATTGCACTTTGATATATACATTGATGTACTGTGTGTGCCAGCATACTGATCCAGGGATGGCACAGATACACAAAGACTTGACCATTTGAGGTTGGGTCGCTACAGATATGGTATCAGAGCACATGCTGACTGTAGGACATGACCCTAGAAACTGGAAAGCCCTTAGGACAGAATATCTCTAAAACTTTATTTTTCAAAGAGATCATCTACTTCTCATCTTTTCCGATTTTATCAAATATTTCCTCTTACCTTAAATAGTTATAATATACCCCTTTCCCTTTTTATCACAAAGAGGATCATTTGAGGCCGCTTCAAGAAGGACAAGATATCGGACAACTGATGGCCTCTTCAGAGTAAAGAGGATTTCACCATACATTAGAAGAGTTGAAGCTACAACAGTTGAAGACTCTAAAGAATTCAAGAATTTGAAGAAGTTGAAGATTGATTTGACCTTTAGAAGACCAAACCCCTATTATACACTTACATTAGTTGCGGTGATTTGTGAGCTATCATTTGTTTGATGTTTTCCCGACAGCCACAAAATAAAAACCCGTTTCTTCAAAACTATTGTTTGTATCTCCCTCCATCCTTCTCTCATATCTCATCACAAAACCCTTGAACCCAATAGATGATGAAGGAAGATGGACTGCTATTCTCTGGACCAATAATTCAGTTGGAGGCAGAGCTATGGATATAAAACATGGAGGATCACTTCCGAAAAAATTTGATTGCAAGGAAGTATGAGGTTCAATATGCTCTTTAGTACTTAACAAAAAGTGCTACAACCTGGTGGGAAATGTATCAAGCCATACAAGGATGTAACGGAGCAAGAACTTGGGAGGAATTCAAGAAGACTTTTTGAGATCACGTCTCATCCGGAAGCACTGTGATAACCCGATGAAGAAACCTTGTGCCTGCAAGACTTGCAAAGAAATAGGACATACCCAGGAAGAACACGAGGATGGATGCCCGCATTGTGAGGACGATAACCCAACTGAAGAATGCCCGACTTGGCAGGTTACTTGTTTCCTGTGTGAAGGAACTACGCACTACCCTGCTCAGTGTCACTTTTACCCCAAAGTACAAGAAATTACCGAGCAGCAGAAAGAAACCCTCATGGAAACTTTATAAGAACATGTGATGAAGGAAGTTGTTGAAGACCCTGATGGAGAAGGCCTAAACAAGTTTTACGCTCATGCCTGTTATTCATGTGGAGAAGAAGGACATTAATCCCAGTATTGCACAAAGGAAAGAGAAGAGTATCTCGGAGACTTCTCGACAGCAGAAGTGAAGTTTGAACCTCAGGAAATAGAAGCTCCGATCATTACGGACAAATCCAGAAAGAGAAAATGAAGGCATCCCCAGAACAACCCAATTTCTGCAGAGAAGGACCTGAGTAATATCACTTGTTACAGGTGCAAGGATTTAGGTCATTACGCTGATAAATGTCCAGAGAAGAAGCCAAGAACCCAAAGAGCATACACCATCCCCAAGAAGCCACGGGACTTGTCAGAAGTTATTTTTTTTGTTGCAGGGAAGCAGGACATTATGCTACTAAATGTCCCAACAAGATGAAAGCTGGAGCTGAGTAGTTGGAATTCCGATGTTGCTAATAAGTGTAGTAGGAAGCAAATTTATTTTCTTGAGTACAATGAGTTGAGTTATTATAATGGGTGCTTATAGATTGTAATGAATTCATGAAATCTAAGTTAATGCGTCATGATTTCATATGTTAAATTTTATGAGTTGTTACTCCATGAACAAAGAGTTTTAACCATTTTTGAGGATATGAGGAAAATATGGTCTATGGAAGAATTTGTGCATTTCAAGGGTGGTAGTACCCTGTGAGGACACTTGAGCCATGGAAATGATAATGATATTCCATAGAGTGGAGTTTGGACAAAATGTGTTGGAGTTTTGTTTTTGATATGATGGATATGAAGGAAGGAAGTGCTGCTGGAATTATAGTAGGTGTAATGTTGGAATATGGAACAATTGTAACTTCCATGATGAGTTAAAGCATCCATGTGTTGAATTGGGTCCATAACCCACATGCCTAGGAAAGTAGTAAGGATCAAGAACTCCGTGGAAGAAGAAATATTGGAAGAAGCTATGATTTGATCAGCATACGTTTCATAGGAGGTTACGCAAAACCCAAGAGCGGTGAAGAAACGATATATGTCTTGTTCATCATGCATAATTAATGTGATTCTATCCGAACTCAGTTCGTCGACAAGAGAAATTCTGCAATGCTTGGGAGGATGTCCGAGTGTTAGAATTGCGAGATTTGCTAAACCTTATACAGGGTAATGATTTGGGTGCGGAATGGATTGATCACCATGCCGACTTACTCTTATTATTCGCCTTTGCTATATGGAGTGGTAAACCTGGAGTGACTTACCCATAGTAGAGAGACGATGATATCAAGACCTTGTTTAAACCTTAGAATGGTAGGACGACTGATCCATGTAGAGGCAACCATTGCCAACCGTAGGATATACGGTGAGATTCAACCTTGACCATTTTCATGCAGGAGAAACCTGTAATGGTTGACCACCATGAGATATCGATAGTTGTTTAGTATTGGCGACAGACCCGTTAGATAAGAAGACCCAACCTTACCATGAAGAAGAGATACAAGATTTTGAAGAAAAAGTTATCCCCTTATCGGGAGAGCACCAGTGAAAGAATTATCCCGGAGAATATAAGAAGACCGACATCGTCGACCCAAAGGAGGGAGTACAGGGTTTTGGAATCATAGCCCTGCTTGTAAGTGTGGTAGGACCCCAGACCTTTCCAATCAATGGATTTGCTAGAAGACCCTCCAACCCTAACCTTCTCTCTAGCCTCTTCGAATCTTGAGGACGAGACTCATTTTAAGTGTGGTAGGTTTCTAACATCACAAAATTCTAAATTTTGGAATGTTATATTAATTAAATAAATATGATTGTTTGTGTGATTGATTGTGTGAAATGAGTGGAATTTGAAACTTTTTGAAAGTTGAATGAGAGGGAATAAATGGACTTTCCCAAAACTTTCATCTTTGCAATTTGATGTCCATGAATTCAAATTCATTTCTTCACAAAACCCTAGATTGAAGATGATATGACTTCTTCCATTAAAAATGAAAAGGGTTTTGAAAAGATTTGAATTCCGTCATAAAATATTTCAAATTCAAAACTTTATGCAACTCAATGATATTCAGGAGAGAAGATAAAATGACTTCTTCAATTATATGAATTATGAGTTGGAAGTTACAAAGAATCAAATTGAAAGTCATTTGGAAGTATTTTGAAACCCCCTTTCAATTTGGAGTTATTTGGATATTCAAATTATTTTTCTCCAAAAATAAAATACATGGAAAATAGGGTAAAAATGATTCCCTACAATAGAAAAGTGGAGAAAAATAAATTTGAAATCATTTTGGTATTTTAAAAATGATTTTTATTGGGTTTTATTGCAACAGTAGCACTCTTTGCTTTATTTAAATTTTTGTGGAATTTATTTGGCTCTGAAAATATGTTCATGTTTTAGGATTTATTTTTCTGATTATTTTGATATATATATCCTATATAAAGCTATTTTGTTTTCCCTTTTTATTATACTTTTGCCTCTTCCTTAATTAAAAAATAGAAAAAAACCAGGCGCCAGCCAGGCCAATCGGCCCAGCCAGCGCCCGAGCCGCAGCCCACCAGCGCCGAGCCAGTCTGCCCCAGCATGCACGCGCCAAAGTTGCGCTCTCTTGGTCGCTCGATCGCCCTCTCTCTCCGGTCTCTCTCTGACCGCGGGACCCACACCTACCCTAACCCCTCGCCCACATCTTGCCAAGCTGGAGCGCGCCCGAGAGCCTCCACGGCTCCGATCTCTCCGCTGACGTGCTCCGAAGGCGACCCCTCACCCAAGTTCACGTCCTATAAGTAGCTAGCCTCCTCCTCCTTCGACCCCCCTAAAACCCTACGTAGCCTGCGCCACCACCATCCCGATCTCGTTCGGCCGCCGCCATTCACCCTCACCGCCCGATGCCAGTGAGCCTCCCACTGCCACCAAACTCCGCCATCCGCACCCCTCGACCTTCCACACCCGCCGGGCATCTTCTCTTCGTCCAGGACCCACCGACACTGACGACCCCGAGATCAAAGCCCGTTGCCGGAGCTGCAGTGCGCCCGAGCATCACCGTCATAACCTCATCGTCTCCAGTCATGCCCAAGCTCCACCGACTCCAGCACCATCTCCGCCGCGCTCCTCCACTTTGCCCTGATGTCATCACCGCCGCCCTGGACCATCGGAGCAGCCGCCGTCGTCGCGCCCGAGCCACCTCACCACCGACCACTGCTGTAAGCCGCCGGATCCATCCCCACCGTCAGATCTTCCATGTACATCCCAGATTAGATCCGCCGAAGGGTTATCGCCCCCCTCTTAGGCCCAGTAGCGCCCACCTGTTTTTTTGTTTCCTCTTAGTTCCGTTTTTAACAGAATAGTTCCAAATTTGTAAAAATAATTTCTCTTAGGTAATTTATTATTTTAATGTGTTTCTTTTTTCCCTAGTTTCCAAATTTCCTAAAGTTTGTGTAGAAAATAATTTCAGCCATGTTTGTAGTTTTAAAAAAAATTGTTTTATTTGAGTCTTATTCAGATTAGTATTACTTCTATAAAAAGTGCTAGGATTTATTTTTTAGTGATTCTTTTTGCTACTGCTTTGTTTTGACTTTTACTAGCAGTAGGATTAATTCGGGTATTCATTGATTTTATTAAATTAGTTTTACACGAAATCAAGCCTATTCTAGTGATTTTAACTTGCCGCTGTTTTCTGGTGTTTTAATTATTTTAAAATTTTCTTTTCACCTTTGTTATATTTTATTTCAGATTAGTTTCTGTAGTTATAGAGGGTGAACTTTTGTTTACATGAAAATAAAATGTTTATTTCTTTTTATTACTAGTTTTGTTTTAATCTTAACTAGAGTTTTAAAATAGTTTTTAATGTGTTTCTTTTTGCTAGTAAAAGTTTATGAAAAATACCTTCTGTTTTTTTTAATAAAAACTATATTTCTTTTCTGTTAATTAGTTTAGTGCTTTAATTGTCATTCTTTCATTCCGAGCATTCGACTAACGGCACAGATTTCTAGTGCTATAAGAGAAACTGCCCTTAGCGCGCAAATGAAAGCCCTCACAACACTCTTTACCTGCAACTGCCACATTTTCATGCCTTATGACATATATACCTTGTGTGTTGCATCCAATTCTTGGACTACTAGCTACTATCATATGGTTGGTTGCACCAATATCATTTCTTCTCATATGCCATGTCCCATTGTTTGTCACATGATTGACTTGATTGCCTCACACATGATGAACAATTGCTCTTTCTATTGTGTTGAGTGCCACGATATCTTCACTACACCCTATGCACATTATGCTTGGTTTTTCTTGCACTTGCCCCATGTGTTTAGACATATCATTCTATTTGGTGTTGTGAATGATTCCTATGCCTACCATCGACCAACTGTCGAGCGCTTTATGCATGTTTGCTATGATCTTGAGGTATATGCTTGTTCTCTTGTCAAACATATTAGCATCTCTACCTCACATGTACATACTTGTTTTCATGATGACCTTGATTTTGCTCAATTCATATGCTTACATGTCATGACATAATGCTTTGTCAAACCATATGCTATACTTGATGACAACACTTGTTTGGTGAATCACCTCTTGAATGCTTGGTTTTGCACTAACGCTAACCGTATTTATTTTTCCAAGTGTTTGTTGTATTTTATCCTTTTGAAGGTATTACAAGACGATGCGACATGGGAGAGTGCCCATTTCAAGCTTCTAGATTATGAGTGCTTGGTGATCGACCACTTCGACATGGCACCACCATATCTTTCCCATGGTGATTTGGTTTTTGATCCGCCGGCGGATCTTTTCCAAGGGGGAGGGGATGATGCGGAGCATCCTACGGGCATCACCATGTCAAGAGTTCGTTTGGCAAGTGACACGTGCGACTGTCAGCGTCCTGGATTTGGGGGTATCCAACCCTACCTGCCTGCGGCCCACCATGTGGCTCCATCGACGGCCTGGTACGGCCCGACTTCACCATCGACAACACAAGACCCTCTCGAGGGGCCAGGCCTCGCGAGGCGGGCGATGCCAAGACCCCCGAGGGGATCGTCCCCCTCAGGCTGGCTCATGAGGGGCGGAGAGTTCTATGCAAGGTTACCGCACGAGGCTCAGCTGACGTGAGCCATTACGACCAAGGCCAGGCGGGCGCTAGGCGGGCGCAGAGCGCAGGTTTCCTCTTTGGTGCAAGGGAGGCAAGCCACATGCACGGAGTCCCGAGGAATCAACCAAAGGTTTCCATTCTGGTGCAACGAGACCAAGACCGCTAGGACGGTAGGACGGAGGTCATCGACGAGCCCACCACAGCATCACGACCACAGGCTTTTCGTAGGTGAAGACTACTTTTGTCAGGATAAGTTGTACTACTTGTCCCCTTTCAAATCCAGTCGTTGTGGGATCCCTTCCCGCCAACATTTGGGAAGAGGACCAATAAATAGGACGAGCCACCACCATAGAAGGGGGAGGGGTAGAACTAGAACACACCACACCAGCTTAAGAACACCTCACCTCTTGAGGCCAGTTCATCCACTGTACTAGTTCATCCTCAGTTGTAATGCCCCGAATCCGCTACGCCAGGTGTGTTCCAGTTATTCGTCGTTGTTGCCGTGTCATTTGCTTGCGTGTTGCATTTTGCCATGTCATCATCTGCATTGCATCCTCATGGTTTTCAAAACTTGCATCCGGTCCTTTTCCCCGTTGTCCGTTTCGCGACCCAACACTCCTCGCATGCGCCCGTCGCCCCTCTCAGACCTTGTTTCGTGAGCGGGAGAAATTATTTCTCCGAATGGGATGAAACTTGGCGTGCGGTGTTGTTTTAGAGTAGGTAGACCGCCTGTCAATTTTCGTCGCATTCGGGGTCCATTTGACGCCCCAACGGTTAACCACGTAGCCCGAAACCCCTCTCTCTTTGCATCCCAGCCCCTCTTCACCACAGCCCATGAACCCATCCAAACCCCCTCCATGCTCTCGGTCGTTCGATTATGATCGTGTGGGCGAAAACCGCTCCCCATTTGGACTCTCCTAGCTCCCTCTACCTATATAAACTCCCCCTCCAACGAAATTCTCGGTCTAACCATAGCCTTCCTCTTCCTCGCGCCGCCGGACACGTCCAATCCCATGCTGGACACATCCACCGCCGCCTCCACGTTGTCCGGACCAATCCGGGGATGCCACATCAGCACCGCCGCCTCCCTCCTCCACTCACGCGCCGCCACGTCGCCTCCTCTCTCTCCCGCACCCGCCGCGACCCG
>NC_041381.1:274517954-274524902 GCF_002162155.2 Triticum dicoccoides
CCGCGCGCCACCCTCCATCGCCAGCTCCACCTCGCCGGCGTCCCGCTCCGCCGCCGCCTCGACCCGCCCGCGCCGCGGCCGGCCCTGATTGTGTCGGCCCCTCGCCGGAGCACCACCCAGCCGCCGCCCCGCGCCCCGCTGGCCGCTGCCTCCTCATTGCCGCGCCGCCCTTCCCCAGCCTCCTCCCAGCGCTGCCCTCGCCGGAGGCCGCCGCCCTTGCCGGAGTTCGGATCCGGTCAGATCCGTCCAGGTGGGACGAGATCCACCGGGATCCGAACCAAACGCCTCCCCGCTGCGCCCGGATCTCCTCGTCCGGCACGCCTCCGTCCCGGGTTGACTTTTCGCGAGGGTATATTCCCACTGTCCCAGATCTGCTACATTTTGTACCCATGTTCATCATGCCATAACTTGTTGCATATTGCTCCATTTTGCATGTATAATATATTAAAATGTTCATTGTGAGATGCTCTTAATTTTGTTCCATTGTGCCATGTTTGTTTGAGTTCATCTTGATGCCTAAATCATTGTTACAAGAGTGCTAAATGATGTTAACTGTTGTCTGTTAACAGAACTTGGTGATTTGTCTTTTTTATTGCATTTTGTGTGTGCATCCTATGATCTTGATATCTACATGTGTTTTGAGCTACATCATGCCATCTTTACAGTGCTGCCATCCATGTATTTTTGTGTGCACTGTGGTGAGTGCATCAAGCTCGTGAAGTAGGGTACTTGTTGTTACTGTTTTGCTAGTCTGAAACTGCTATATGATGATGCTATGTAAACCTGCTTCTACAAGTTATTCTATGCATAATCTGGAGATTTTCACTAAGGATGTTTTGTTATACATGTCATGATCTAGCCATTCATGCCGCTGGTTGCATTTATAACTTGCTGTAGCTTGTTGTAATCTTGCTCTCAAATTGCTAAAAAATGTTGCTGTCAGCCTGTTAACATTATGTTCAGTTTTGCCATGAGTTTTGCTAGTGATCCATGCACTCTATGACCATGCTATCTTACCGTTGGTCACCTTGTACTGCCATTTATTGCTCTATGGTGAGTTGTACAAGCTTACCAACATGCCTACTTGTCGTTGTTCCTGCCATGTCTGAATCTGTCATATCACTAGCCATGTTTAGATGGATGCTACCATCTTTTCTGTTGATCTTTGGAATTAGTTCAGTAAGGGCGTTTTGTTCTTTGTCTATGGTATTGACATTCCATGCCTTTTTTTGCCATGATAAGTTCCTGTAGTATGTTGTTTGATAGCTCTAAACATTGCAACCTGATGTTATTTCTGCTAAGTCTGTAAACTGTTATTATTTGCAATCTTGCCATGTCCTTTTGAGCATGTTATAATGTTTTCTGGAGATAGCTCAATGTTCATGTTTTGTCATGCTTTACCTTTACTTCATGCCCATGCCTTTTGTTTTTATGTTGAGGTGATGTAGGATATTGTTTTGATGCTTGCTAGATGCCTAGTTGCTGTTTTGGACAGCTTGTCCTTTAAACTTGTTTCATGTGTATGTTGAACCGTTGCTTCGTTTTGAGTGTGCTCTATATAAACTTGCTTGATTTTGCATGAAGTTTCATATTATCATGTTGCATCCATGTTTTGAGAGTGTTTGCTTGATGTTTGTATGCATTTTGCATCAATGCAATGTTTAACTTGTTTTGCTCATATCTTCTAGGCCGTAGCTCCGAATTAAATGAACTTTATATGTAACTTGACTAGAATCTCATGTAGATCATCTTGGTGCATCTTAACTTGCTGTTTAACAACTTGAACATAAGGTTTATACAGTTCTGGACCAATTTCTAAATGTGCATATGAGGACTTATCGGAAGTGTTATATGTTGTTTCCGGCCTCATTTAACCTTGCTTTGATGTGTGTTCTTGTATGCATCATCTCTTGCCATGAGTAGCTTCATGTAGTCTTGTCTTGCATCATAATTGGTTGAGCATCATGTCATGTATATGTGTGGTGTGTTTACCATGTTGTGTGCTTCTTCTCGATAGTTCCCGCTTCGTTGCGATCGTGAGGATTCGTTCGTCTACGCTTGGTTCGTCTTCGTGGCTTCATCTTCTTCATGGACTCGTTCTTCTTCCTTGCGGGATTTCAGGCAATATGACCGTCACCTTGGATCTCACTACTATCATTGCTATGCTAGTTGCTTCGTTCTATCACTATGCTGCGCTACCTATCATTTGTTCTTCAAGCCTTCCCAAATTGCCATGTCAGCCTCTAACCTTTTCACCCTTCCTAGCAAACCGTTGCTTGGCTATGTTACCGCTTTTGCTCAGCCCCTCTTATCCGTTGTTAGTTGCAGGTGAAGTTGAAGATTGCCCCATGATGGACAGGATTATGTTGGGATATCACAATATCTCTTATTTAATTAATGCATCTATATACTTGGTGAAGGGTGGAAGACTCGTCCTTATGCCTGGTGTTTTGTTCCACTCTTGCCGCCCTAGTTTCCGTCATACCGGTGTTATGTTCCTTGATTTTGCATTTCCTTACGCGGTTGGGTGATTTATGGGACCCCCTTGACAGTTTGCTTTGAATAAAACTCCTCCAGCAAGGCCCAACCTTGGTTTTACCATTTGCCTCACCACCACCTATACCCTTCCCTTGGGTCGGCCAACCCAAGGGTCATCTTTATTTTAGCCCCCCCGGGCCAGTGCTTCTCTAAGTGCTGGTCCGAACCGAGCCGCCTGCGGGGCCCCATCAGGGAAACTCGAGGTATGGTTTTACTTGTAGCCTGTATCATCCGGTGTTGCCCTGAGAACGACATATGTGTAGCTCCTATCGGGATTGTCGGCACATCGGGCGGCTTTGCTGGTTTTGTTTTACCATTGTCGAAATGTCTTGTAAACCGGGAATCCGAGACTGATCGGGTCTTCCTGGGAGAAGGAATATCCTTCGTTAACCATGAGAGCTTATAATGGGCTAAGTTGGGACACCCCTGTAGGGTATAAACTTTCAAGAGCCATGCCCGTGGTTATGTGGCAGATGGGAATTTGTTAATATCCGGTTGTAGATAACTTGACACCAGATTCGAATTAAAACGCATCAACTGCGTGTGTAGCCGTGATGGTCTCTTTTCGGTGGAGTCCGGGAAGTGAACACGGTTTTGAGTTATGTTTGACGTAAGTAGGAGTTCAGGATCACCTCTTGATCATTGCTAGCTTCACGACCGTTCTGTTGTTTCTCTTCTCGCTCTTATTTGCGTATGTAGCCACCATATCATGCTTAGTCGCTACTGCAACCTCACCACTTTACCCCTTCCTTACCCATTAAGCTTTGCTAGTCTTGATCCCCATGGTAATGGGTTTGCTGAGTCCTCGTGGCTCACAGATTACTTCAACAATAGTTGCAGGTGCAGATTTTGCGATGATCATGATGCGAGAGCGATGTTTTCTTGTTTTGGAGTTCTTCTTCTGCTTCTTCTTCGATCAGGGGATATGTTCCAGGTCGACAGCCTGGGCTAGCAGGGTGGATGTCGTTTGAGTTTCTGTTTGTGTTTCATCCGTAGACGGATGGTGCTCTTATGTAAGATGATGTTGTATTCGTGTGACATTCTATGCCTCTTGTACGTATCCCCTACTTTTATGTAATGGTATGATGTAATGATATCCACCTTGCAAAAGCGTCTCCAATATGCGCTTCTATCCTTGGTGGGACCTTCGAGTTCCTTTAGGATAGGGTCGCATACTGGGCATGACAAGTTGGTATCAGAGCCTCGACCGACCATAGGAGCCCCCATGATTGATCGTGTAGTTTGGCCGTTGTCGAGTCTAGAAGAAAACTATTTCTGAGTCTAGTTATATCGGAGAGTAGGAATTCTTTTTACTCCTCAGCCCCTTCATCGCTCTGGTGAGGAATCTTGACGTAGGTGTTTTGACTTACTCCTCTTCCCTTTCAAACTTTCTTTAGGATCACGCAGTTGGTTTTTCGACCGTTGTTCGTCAGCTCTTTGCATCGGGTGCATGTCTCGTCAAGTCGACTCGAGCCTCATCATCTCTGCCAAGTTCAATCCTCAGTTGTTTTCTTTTTCCTTCCCCGCCCACTCCTTTTCTCCTCGGTGCCGGAGTCCATAATCGAGTATCCATCCTACTCATGCGAAGCATTTGCATTCTTTCAACCGGTGTTTTCTCTTCAAGTTATTCATCGGTTTTTCCCCTTCCAAGTTGCCTTTGTTTACCCGCCCTCTCACCCTCTTCTTCCCGGAGCCTGAGTCTGTTTCGAGCATCAATTTCATTCATATGGAGCCTCTTCAATCTTTCGTCAATTGTCTCAACCGGTGAATTCTCGTCTCGTTCGTCATTCTTCATCCCTTTCTTTTCCAGTGGACTCAATTCAAGTTTTTCGGATTGATCATATTCTTTTTCCTTGGATCAAGTGTTTTCCCTGTTCATACGCCTCTCGCTAGTTTATCCTTCCGGAGTGCTCAAGACATCTCAGAAGATTCGTTTGTGTTCCAATTAATTCGGGGTTGTCACCTCATTCAAATATTACAATTGTTCCGGTGCATCATCTATCTCTTGAACAATCCTTTTCAATGGTGTTATCTCTGTAGTGGGCCCTAACCCACAGGTCTCTTCAAAGGATCTTACCTGACTTTTCTAATTCCCCCGGAGTTATTCTTAATTTTTTTAAGTGTGACGTAAGAATGGATCCCATCAGTCAGACCTTTTGCAAGATCAATTTCAAATCATTTTCTTTGTTGCCTCAACCTCTTCGCTTTTCGTTCCCCCAGAGTGCCTTAACAATTTTGGTGGTGTTTCTCGTCGTCATTTGAAGATCGAAGAAGAGCTTGTCCTCTAAATCTTGTCCGTTCTCTCGAAGACTCGCGGTTCTAGTTTCATGCTATCGTCTCGAATTATTCCATTTGTCAGATATTCTTTCCTTGCCCATCTAGAGTATGTCAGGAGTTGTTTTTTCCATTTCTTTTCACCGGAGGCCATCATTCCAGAAGAATTTTTCGTCCTCACATTTCAGTTACCGTTATCCAAATCCCGGTGCTTCATTCAAGTGTTCTTTAATCAGCTCATGATCTCTTTGTTCTTTTGCATCTAAATTCCCTCTAGCTTACTGGTTCTTCTAATTCTTCGCGGTGATTCAGACTCTTTCTTCAGTCATTTTCGAATTCTTACGGTGGTTCGTTCAAGATTCTTTTTCCTTGATTATCATATTAATTCATTCATTATTTTCAATCCTACCGGTGGTTCATGAAGACCTTCTAAAGTTTGCGATATGTCACTTCTCAAGCCTTTTCAAGAAGAATAAGTAGTATGAAAAATCCATTGCTTGTCATCAATTTAATTTGATGAAGGATAAGCATACAATAAATCTTATTCTTATTTCATCCAAGTGAGTAATCCCTTCCTTCGAAGTTTGTTCTTGATGAATAAATTCTAGGCCCAAGTGTTTTCATCTTTTCTTTCCCGGAGTTCAATTTCCTCGGCCATTTCGTCGGAACCTCCACCTAAATCACGGCAAGGCTTTAATCTTATTCTTTTCATCCTTCAATTTTATCTCATCATCCTTTTTATCACCGGAGTTCTTCATGGTGGTTCTTCATGATTTAATTCATTCTTCAAAAGTTCATCAAGATTCTTGTTGGAGGAGTTCAAGTATTTTTTCTTCTTGCATCTCGAAGTGCAATTAATTCTCCATTTTCTCCTGAAGTGAAGTTTTGCATTTCTTCATTCTTCTTAGCTATTCAAACTTTTGGTTGTGGTATAATTTCACCTCAAGTTTTGAGTTGTTTTTGATAAGTCCACAACAAGCTTATTCTTTCATTGTTGATTTTCTCAACAACTCCCTTCAATCCTTCCTTCTAAGTTATTTTCATTCAATTCTCTCAATTCTCCCGGAGGCATTGCATTGTCCATCTCGTCAAGTGCCATCTCATTGGGTGAAGTTCATGTCCTATTCCTTCCATTTTCAGCCGGAGTGCTGACTAACTTATTTCATTCTTATTCCTTTTCTATCTTGTTCTATCCGGAGTGGTTTCAGAGTCTATCTGATTTCGTGAGTTTTCGATTCTCGTCATTCTCGTCGTTCCCCTCTTCTTCTCGAGTGCTCTCGATTCTTTGCTTCTTCTCTTGCGTTATTATTTCACCTCATCCCTTTTCCCTTCCGTCTTGTTCCTAAGATCTCAGGACGAGATCTCTTGTTAGTGGAGGAGAGTTGTAATGCCCCAAATCCGGTGCGCCAGGTGTCTTCCAGTTATTCATCGTTGTTGCCATGTCATTTGCATGTGTGTTGCATTTTTCCATGTCATCATCTGCATTGCATCCTCATGGTTTTCAAAACTTGCATCCGGTCCTTTTCCCCGTTGTCCGTTCCACGACCCGACACTCCTCGTATGCGCCCGTCGCCCCTCTCAGACCTTGTTTCGTGAGCGGGAGAAAAATGTTCTCGGAATGGGATGAAACTTGGCGTGCGGTGTTGTTTTAGAGTAGGTAGACCGCCTGTCAATTTTCGTCGCATTCGGGGTCCGTTTGACTCCCCAACGGTTAACCGCGTAGCCCGAAACCCCTATCTCTTTGCAGCCCAGCCCCTCATCACCATAGCCCATGAGCCCATCCAAACCCCCTCCATGCTCTCGGTCGTTTGATCATGATCGTGTGGGCGAAAACCGCTCCCCATTTGGACTCTCCTAGCTCCCTCTACCTATACAAACTCCCCCTCCCCCGAAATTCTCACTCTAACCCTAGCCTTCCTCTTCCTCGCGCTGCCGGACACGTCCAACCCCACGCCGGACACGTCCACCGCCGCCTCCATGTCGCCCGGACCAATTCGGGGACGCCACATCAGCGCCGCTGCCTCCCTCCTCCACTCACGTGCCGCCATGTCGCCTCCTCTCTCTCCCGCACCCGCTGCGGCCAGCCGAGGCCTGGGTCGGGCCCTCCCCGGCCCGCGCCCGAGCACCGCCGCGCCC
>NC_041381.1:274525486-274628776 GCF_002162155.2 Triticum dicoccoides
CCGAGTGCGTCGTCCCCTCGCTAGAGCGCCACCCAGCCGCCGCCCCGCGCCTCGCCGGCCGCTGCCTCCTCATCGCCGCGCCGCCCTTCACCGGCCTCCTCCCCGCGCCGCCCTCGCCGGAGTTCGGATCCGGTCAGATCCGTCTAGGTGGGACGAGATCCACAGGGATCCGAACCAAACGCCTCCCCGCTGCGCCCGGATCTCCTTGTCCCGCACACCTCCGTCCCGGGTTGACTTTTCGCGAGGGTATATTCCCACCAAGTCCCAGATCTACTACATTTTGTACCCATGTTCATCATGCCATAACTTGTTGCATACTATTCCGTTTTGCATGTATAATATATCAAAATGTACATTGTGATATGCTCTTCACTTTGTTCTATTGTGCCATGTTTGTTTGAGTTCATCATGATGCCTAAATCATCGTTGCAAGAGTGCTAAATGATGTTAACAGCTGTCAGTTAACAGAACTTGGTGATTTGTCTTTTTCATTGCATTTTGTGTGTGCATCCTATGAGATTGATGTTTACATGTGATTTGAGCTACATCATGCCATCTTTACAGTGGTGCCATCCATGTATTTTTGTGTTCCTTGTGGTGAGTGCATCAAGCTCGTGAAGTAGGGTACTTGCTGTTACTGTTTTGCTAGTCTGAAACTGCTATATCATGATGCTATGTAAACTTGCTGCTACAAGTCATTATATGCATAATCTGGAGATGTTCACTAAGGATGTTTTGTTACGCATGTCATGCTCTAGCCATTCATGCCCCTGGTTGCATTTATAGCTTGCTTTAGCTTGTTGTAATCTTGCTCTCAAATTGCTAAATAATGTTGCTGTCAGCCTGTTAACATTAAGTTCAGTTTTGCCATGAGTTTTGCTAGTGATCCATGCACCCTATGACCATGCTATTGTCATTTTAGCTTCATAATTATGCCATCTTACTTCCGATCACCTTTTCCTGCCATGTATTGCTCTGTGGTGAGTTGTACAAGCTCACCAACATGCCTACTTATCGTTGTTCCTGCCATGTTTGCATGGATGCTACCATCTTTTTTGTTGATCTTTGGAATTAGTTCAGTAAGGGAGTTTTGTTCTTTGTATTAGGTATTAACATGCCCTGCCTTTGTTTGCCATGATAAGTTCCTGTAGCATGTTGTTGGATAGCTCTAAACATTGCAACCTGATGTTATTTCTGCCAAGTCTGTAAACTGTTATTATTTGCAATCTTGTCATGTCCTTTTGAGCATGTTATAGTGTTTTCTGGAGATAGCTCACTGTTCATGTTTTGTCATGATTTACCTGTACTTCATGGCCATGCCTTTTTTTCTTACGTTGAGGTGCTGTAGGATAATGTTTTGATGCTTGCTATATGCCTACTTGCTGTTTTGGACAGCTTGTCCTTTAAACTTGTCTCATGTGTATGTGTTACTGTTGCTCCGTTTTGAGTGTGCTCTATATGAAACTTGTTGCATCCATGTTTTGAGAGTGTTTGCTTGATGTTTGTACGCATTTTGCATCAATGCCATGTTTAACTTGTTTTGCTCATATCTTCTAGGCCATAGCTCTGAATTAAATGAACTTTATATGTAACTTGACTAGAATCTCGTGTAGATCATCTTGGTGCATCTTAACTTGCTGTTTAACCACTTGAACATAAGGTTTATTCAGTTCTGGACTAATTTCTAAATTTGCAGATGAGGACTTACCGGAATTGTTATATGTTGTTTCCGGCCTCATTTAACCTTGCTTTGATGTGTGTTCTTGTATGCATCATCTCTTGCCATGAGTAGCTTCATGTAGTCTTGTCTTGCATCATACTTGGTTGAGAATCATGTCATGTATATGTGTGGTGTGTTTACCATGTTGTGTGCTTCTTCTCGATAGTTCCCGTCACATTGCGATCATGAGGATTCCTTCGTCTACTCTTGGTTCGTCTTCGTGGCTTCATCTTCTTCATGGACTCGTTCTTCTTCCTTTTGGGATTTCAGGCAAGATGACTGTCGGTGTCAAAACCGGCGGATCTCGGGTAGGGGGTCCCGAACTGTGCATCTAGGCGGATGGTAACAGGAGACAAGGGACACGATGTTTTTACCCAGGTTCGGGCCCTCTCGATGGAGGTAAAACCCTACTCCTGCTTGATTAATATTGATGATATGGGTAGTACAAGAGTAGATCTACCACGAGATCAGAGAGGCTAAACCCTAGAAGCTAGCCTATGGTATGATTGTTGTTCGTCCTACGAACTAAAACTCTCTGGTTTATATAGACACCGGAGAGGGCTAGGGTTACACAGAGTCGGTTACAATGGGAGGAGATCTTCATATCGTATCGCCAAGCTTGCCTTCCACGCCAAGGAAAGTCCCATCCGGACATGGGACGGAGTCTTCAATCTTGTATCATCATAGTCCGGGAGTCCGGCCAAAGGTCATAGTCCGGCCATCCGGACACCCCCTAATCCAGGACTCCCTCAGTAGCCCCTGAACTAGGCTTCAATGACGACGAGTCCGGCGCGCAAGTTGTCTTCGGCATTGCAAGGCGGGTTCCTCCTCTGAATACTTCATAGAAGATGTTGAACACCAGGATAGTGTCCGTCTCTGCAAAATAAGTTCCACATGCCACCGTAGAGAGAATAATATTTGCACCAATCTAATCTGCTGATGTATTCCGCAGCATGACATCATGCCACGGCCAGGCTTTCATCCGTTTCACTATTCCACCTCAGCGCGTTTAGCGAGGCGGTTTCCTTGGCACGTCTTGTCAAAGCAGAGATCGTGTCCCCTTATTCCGGGATTCTCATCAATATGGGCGTGGGTAACCCAACCGCGCCGTTAACCGCGGCGCTGGGGAGGTAAGTGAGTTTTATCAGGCCGGTGGGGGGCTCGTAGTTTCGGCCGCCCATATAAGGGGATAAGGATCTACCCTTTCTATTTACGCCTTCTTCCTCCTTTGCTTATCCGTCCCTGCGTGCTCGAGCTCCAACGCCCAAGCCCGCAATTCCCACCTCGACCTTCTCCAATCATGTCCGGAGCGGGAGGTAGATGGATGGACTCCTCCATCACGGAGAGGCACATCAAAAAGTTGAGGAAGGCCGGATACTTGTCTGACGACATCGTGCACCGGCTTCCAGATGAGGGGCAACTCATCCCCACCCCCAGGCCCCATGAGAGGGTTGTTTTTCTTCCCCATTTCCTCCGCGGACTGGGTTTTCCTCTTCATCCATTCGTCCGGGGGCTCATGTTCTACTACAGCCTGGACTTCCACGATCTGGCCCCGAACTTTATCCTCATCATCTCGGCGTTCATCATCGTGTGCGAGGCCTTCCTACGCATCCAGCCTTATCTTGGCCTATGGCTGAAGATCTTCAGCGTCAAGCCAAAGGTTGTTTGCGGCCGTCAAGTGGAGTGCGGAGGTGCCATGGTGGGTAAGATAGCCAATGTCACATGGCTCGAGGGTGCCTTCGTAGAGACTATCAAAGGGTGGCAATCGTGGTGGTTCTATATCACCGAGCCGCGTGACCCCGAATGGGCAGCAGCCCCCGAATTCCGATCTGGCATCCCCACACGGCTCACATCTTGGAAAGAGATGGGCCTGTCGTGGGGTAATTCGGCAGAAGTGACCAGACTTCAAACCTGCATCAAAGACCTGATCGGTAGGAAGGTTAAACTTGTCACCGTAGTCCAGGTCATGCTCTTCCGCCGGATTCTCCCGTGTCAACGACGGACTTTCAGCTTGTGGGAGTTCGACTCGGCCCAGCACCAGACTCTGTCTCGGCTCTTCGACACAAAGCACGAGGATGCCTGGAAGGTGCTATTCAAGAGCTCTGAGGCCTCCCCTCGCGTCACCGAGGATCGCGGATTCTGCGCCAAGCGCCAAGCCAGCGTGGTGAGCTTAATTTTCCCTTTACGGGGTATTCGTTTTTCATAGATTTGATTCTATGCGGGATCTAAACTCCCATCTTTTTAACAGGACTGGCAGAAGAAGGCCGGACAAATCGACTGTCCGGCTCCCTTGCCCGAAGACCCAGCGGACGCCCGCTTAACGAAGCTGCTGGTTCCGGCACCTCACGTGGTGCCGGAGAAGAAGGCCAAGAAGAAGGCCACGGGGACTCGAAAGAGTTCCCGGCGCCTGGTGGTGTTGGATTCATCACCCAACAACCCCGACGCACCCTCCGCCTCCGAAGACGTGGAGGAGGAAGAAGAAGAAGAAGCCTCTCCCCCTCCAACGGGGGGAGGAAAGAAGAGAAAGGCCGCCCCAACTGGGGAGGCCGGAGGGTCCAAGAAGGGGAGAACTCTCCTTCCGGACTACACCTCCGATGCAGAAGACGGCGGGGAGGAATGGCCATCCAGGGTCAAGCCCCTGGCAAAATCGTAAGCATCCGGATGTCCGAATAACTTATGGTGCTTCTCCGTTATTTGGCCTTTTCTGATGCCGAATTTGATCATGCAGTCCGCCCAAGGCTCAGCTCGACGATTCGACGAGTGGCTCCTTGGATTCGTTGGATGTGAATAGTGCCTCACTCCCGACGGCCTCCTCCCCTCTCCCTACGGACGACGCCGAGGTGGAGTCCCGAAAGGGACTACACCAGGAGGAGGTGGTCCTGGAGGCGCCGCAAGGCGACCTCCCGGACTCCAGGCCTAAAGGGGGTAAAGCCCCGGAGGGATCCAAGTCTGGCCCCGGGCCGGACACTGCTCCGGAACGATCAACGGTTCCAGAGTCCGACAAGCGGCGACTTCGTAAGAAGGGCAAGCCTATGACGCCGGCGACCCCCATCCATCCAGAGGCGCCGGACAATTTGCTGGAGGTGCTCAACGGCGCCTCCATTGATGAGGAACACCGCACTGTTATGAGTGCGGTGATTCAGAAGGTTCAGTCTGCCAAGAGCGGGCTGACAGAAGCCTGTACAAGCCTGTTAACAGGCTTTGAGGTATGTGTTAAAAAAGATATAAAAAATATTACCGCATAGACAGTAGCCCCTGATGCTCAGTTCGGCGTTCGGAAAGAAAAGCCAAGCTGAGGATCTAAAAAGATATACGCAGGAGTTTAATAAAAATATGTCAATATGGGAATGCAGGATGCACTGCTGACCTATGCCGCACTGACTGCGGAGGTCAATGCCTTGAAGGAGAACCTCGAGCGGTCCGAGAACGAGCTCGGCCGTGCCAAGAAGCAGCTCGAGGACAAGGAGGGTATGTAATACCGCATGTAAATGTATATAGAAATACTTGGTTGCAAATAATGACAGGACCAACGTAAATGTTGTAGGGGCCACAGCCGAGGTGGCGACCCTGAAGGAGGCGGTCTCCAAGGCCGAAAACAGTGCGGCCTTGGAGCGCACCGAGCGAGAGAACCAGGAGGCGCGGGTGGCGGAGGTGCGGCAAGAGCTCTAGGCTCTCGTGGAAAAACATGATGGTTTGGAGCGTGACTCGAAGACTCGAGAGTCCGAGCTCACCTTGGCTCTTGAGAGTGCCAAGACCGCTAAGGCCGAAGCCTAGAAGGCCCTCCAGGAGATCGAGGCGATGAAGAAGATAGCGGCGGGTAAGGCATTCTTTATGCAAAGCAAGAATATAAAAGTTAATTATCTGCTACTTACCCCAATCCGGAGCTCTCCAGGAGCGTTCGCCGATCTGCCCCGTAGTGTGTCTGATGCCGCCGCATACTACCGAGCCAAAGAGGGGAGCTCGAAGGAAAAGGTGTTCTGGTCTCAGTATGCCGAGGCCGAACATCCGGTGCCCCTGAGCGACCAGCTGAAGCAGCTGGTCGAGCTCCACAAGGTGGCCGAACAGGCCATGAAGGGCCTCATAGCTTGGCTGTGGCCTGGAGAAGCCATGCCTGGGAGCTACTTCGGTCTGGTGCGGCGGCTGGTGGACGCGTGTCCGTGGATTGAGGTCGTCAAGCGCTCCGTCTGTAACAAAGGTGCCCGTCGGGCCCTTGCCCGTGCTAAAGTGCACTGGGGCAAGCTGGACGCTGAGAAGCTTTTGACGGACGCGCCACCGTCGGGCAAGGAGTATCGCACGCCCGAGATGTATTATAAGGGCGTCCTGAAGGGTGCTCGCCGTATAGCAGACGAATGCTCCAAAGATGTAACTTTTGAGTAGACTCGCATCTGTTATCCTGTACGCTCAAAACTTTGTTCATATGTGTTAAGCAATGCTTGTTAATTTAAAATATTACCTTCTGTGCGGTCATTTATCAAATCTGAGAGATGCAAGTCGTCGACTTCGACCCCCATGCTACGCGTGCTGGGGTGTTCGGGATAAACCTAAGCGCTCTTGTTCCCATTCTTGGGTCCATCTAGGGAGGCGCTCAGCACAATGAACCATGCCGTCAGACTTATAATGCTTTATCACTCTCACATGGCCATAGAATTCTATAATTTTAAATTTCGGCGAAGCCCCTAGTATTCGGAAGACCGAGTTCGGGGCGCTATCCACGCCTAGGACGGATAAGTCCGGTTCCTCGCTCTAAGCGGCATAAGTCTTTAAGGACTCGAAGAACCTCGCAAATAGCGACCGGTCTCTCGTGCTATCATGACGGTCAGTTTTAGCTTTCTCTACTGAGGTGTTAACCCAGCTCAACTGGGGCACAATCGCAGTAGTTCTCCCAGCGCTACCTTAGCCAACATTGCGGAACGTAAGGTACCAAAACATGGGAGCCGGGCAAACCCAACTATTGACCAAAGACATGATTCGGAGCCGATGCATATAGTGCTATAAGTTCGGGGTGCCGCACTCATGAGAGTGTTCGGTCTTCTCACACCATGTTATGGGGTGCTTAAGCCCCTGGTGTATTGGCCGTACCAAAGTGTACGGTTGCAGAATGTCATGACTGAACATATTTGTATATATAAAAAATAAATGAGTACAATAATAGATAAGAGCTATGTATTGTTTATTAAAAAAGGGCTGCTGCGAAAGCAGAACGATACAAGTAGTGCGATAAGCAAGAGATGGGATTATTTGACATGTCCCCCTCCAGGGGCAAGCTGCGGGATTTTAAGGAAAACAGGTATTAAGCTCATTATAGAGACCACCTGGACATTTGACGCGTCTTGTTTTCTCCCTGGCTGTTGCATCGTATGTTCGGCGAGTGTGTTGCCGGACAGGCCTTCCGAATAGTTGGGTCCTGAAAGTGTATAAAAAGGAAACGGCGGAATGGGGAGCCCCTTAGTGCGGTTGAGCCGCATTCTGGGCGTGCCGTAGTTGTGCCCCTCCCCTTATGCCCACGATATCTCTAAGGCGTAATTATGTACGCGTGGTACCCGTATCACCATCTGGCGAGGGCTGGGGTTGGGGCCGCACTGCTATGCTTGCTCGGGACGTGCCAGCCGGATTTGTTGTAGGTTACTTCGGGCTCGCTTGACATTGTCCGGACGTTTGATGCCTGGATTGGAGAATTGCCTTGAGAGGCTACTCTGTTCTTCCGCCGCCAGGGCCGCCATGTGCTCCTCCGTTCGAAGAGAGCGTTCGGTGTTTCCATTTACCGCGATGACTCCGCGAGGTCCTGGCATCTTGAGCTTGAGATATGCGTCGTGCGGCACCACATTGAATTTTGCAAATGCGGTTCGTCCGAGCAGGGCGTGATAGCCACTGCGGAATGGGACTATGTCGAAGATTAACTCTTCGCTTCGGAAATTATCCGGGGATCCGAAGACCACTTCGAGTGTAACTGAGCCTGTACAGCTGGCTTCTACACCTGCTATGACGCCTTTAAAGGTTGTCTTTGTGGGTTTAATCCTTGAGGGATCTATACCCATTTTTTGCACTCTATCCTAATAAAGCAGGTTCAGGCTGCTGCCGCCGTCCATCAGGACTCTGGTGAGGTGAAATCCGTCAATGATCAGGTCTAGGACCAATGCGGCGAATCCGCCGTGACGGATGTTGGTGCGGTGGTCCCTTCGATCGAAGGTGATTGGGCAGGAGGACCATGGGTTGAACTTTGGGGCGACTGGCTCCAACGCATAGACTTCCTTGAGAGCACGCTTCCGCTCCCTTTTTGGGATGTGGGTTGCGTATATCATGTTCACCGTCCGCACTTGCGGGGGGAATCCCTTCTGTCCTCTGTTGTTCGGCGGCTGGGGCTCCTCCTCGTCATCGCTACGCAGCCCCTTGTCTCTGGTTTCGGCGCTTAACTTGCCTGCCTGCTTGAACACCCAACAATCCCTGTTGGTGTGGTTGGCTAGTTGTTCGGGGGTGCCGTGTATCTGGCACGAGCGATCGAGTATCCGATCTAAGTTGGATGGGCCCGGAGGGTTTCTTTTGCATGGCTTCTTCCGCTGACCGGGATTAGAGCCTCTGAATCTGGCGTTGGCTGCCGTATCCTCAGTATTGTCGCCGTTAATGCGGCGCTTGTGCTTGTTGCGACGTGACCTGCCATTGTTGTCCTTGGTATCCGAATTGCCAGGGCTTTTGGATATGTTATTGCTGCGAGCTAGCCAGCTGTCTTCTCCCGCAAAAAAGCGGGTCATGAGTGTCGTGAGGGCTGCCATAGATTTCGGCTTTTCCTGTTCTAGGTGCCGGGCAAGCCATTCGTCTCGGATGTTGTGCCTGAAGGCAGCAAGGGCCTCGGCGTCCGGACAGTCGACTATTTGATTTTTCTTAGTTAGGAACCGTGTCCAGAATTGCCTGGCCGATTCCTCTGGCTGCTGGATTATGTGGCTTAGGTCGTCGGCGTCTGGTGGTCGCACATAAGTGCCCTGGAAGTTGTCAAGGAATGCGGATTCCAGGTCCTCCCAGCAACTAATTGACTCTGCTAGCAGGCTGTTAAGCCAATGTCGAGTTAGTCCTTTAAGCTTGAGCGGGAGGTATTTGATGGCATGTAGATCATCACCACGGGCCATGTGGATATGAAGGAGATAATCCTCGATCCATACCGTAGGATCTGTTGTGCCATCGTATGATTCGATGTTCACGGGTTTAAAGCCCTCGGGGATTTGATGATCCATTACTTCGTCTGTGAAGCATAGTGGGTGTGCGGCGCCCCTGTATTTGGCTATATCACGACGTAGCTCAAATGAGCTTGGTCTGTTGTATTCGGCCTGGCCGTACTTATCATGTCCGACGTGACGACTAGCGTCACGTGAAGCGGGGCGCCCATGCGATCCGTAGATCGATCTTTTTTGCCTTGCCTTATTCTCCAATATGTCTCACAAGTCTGTTGCGTCTCCCCGTACTCTGGTATGTCTTGAGCGGTGCCGGGGTGCGGCTTGGGTCGAGGGCCTGAAGGCCTCTCTGTCGCGGCCACGGGGTGGCCGATCGGGCGCATCGTACGCTGGTGATGTAGGTTTAGTTGCTTCCTCCTCAAGTTGGGGTAGCAGCCTGCGCTTTGGGTATCTCTTGGAGGGGTGCTCGAGTTTATACTCTTCGGCCGCCAGGACTTCGGTCCATCTGTCGGCTAGCAAGTCTTGGTCAGCTCTAAGCTGCTGCTGTTTTTTCTTGAGGCTGCTTGCCGTGGCCATAAGCCTGCGTTTGAAACGCTCTTGTTCGACGGGATCCTCTGGCACGACGAATTCGTCGTCATCGAGGCTTGCCTCGTCTTCGGAGGGAGGCATATAGTTGTCGTTCTCAACCTCTCTGTCGGCCACCCTCTCATGAGGGCTGGCTCCTTCGTCCTCCTGCACTGAATCCTGCTGGAGGGGGTTATCTTCGGCACTGTCTGGCGTGTTGTTATCTCCGGTGCCGGAATCGCCGTTTTTGCTTTGGCGGGACTTAGAGCGGCGCTGCTGACGTTGGCGCTTGGGTTGCTTCTTGGAGGGGTCATCCTCCATTTTTTCCTCGCCATTCCCTACTTTGGGGGTGTCCACCATGTATATGTCATATGACAAAGTGGCTTTCCAGTTCCCTATAGGTGCTGGTTCTTGGTCGTGTCCTTCATCGGCGTCCATACTGTCGATGTCTTCGGAGTCAAAGTCGAGCATGTCGGTTAAATCGTCGACAGTGGCTACGAAGTGGGTGGTGGGTGGGCCTCGAATTTCTTCGTCGTTCGTATCCCAACCATGCTGAACGTAGTTCGGCCAGGGCTCTCCTGACAAAGTGAGAGACTTTAGTGAATTCAGGATATCGCCAAAGGGCGAGTGCTGAAAGACGTCCGTGGCGGTGAACTCCATGATCGGAGCCCAACCGGGTTCGATCGGAAGAGGTGCGGGATATACGGAGTCCGGAACGGAGTCCAGCACCTTGGAGTCACGGGCCCTGCAAAGGACTAGGCTGGTATTCGGCTCTATCGCCGTAGAGATTGCCGCTCCCGGGGTGGCGTCCAACCGTCCATCCCTGACTAGCACAGTCGGCTCCGAGCTAACGGTCGGAGCGGGCACCTGAGCGATGCTTTGGGCGTTGTCCGGCGATAGAGCTAGATCATGCCCATCGTGACAATGCGGCATGCTCGGCCGTGGCTCGAATCCGTTGAAGATCAAGTCCCCGCGGATGTCGGCCGTGTAGTTTAAACTTTCGAACCTGACCTGATGGCCAGGGGCATAGCTTTCGATCTGCTCCAGATGTTCAAGCGAGTTGGCCCGCAGTGCGAAGCCGCCGAATACGAAGATCTGTCCGGGGAGAAAGGTCTCACCCTGGACCGCGTCGTGGTTGATGTCACACAGAGGAACTCTCGATGAAAGCACCAATGTCGGTGTAAAAACCGGCGGATCTCGGGTAGGGGGTCCCGAACTATGCGTCTAGGCGGATGGTAACAGGAGACAAGGGACACGATGTTTTTACCCAGGTTCGGGCCCTCTCGATGGAGGTAAAACCCTACTCCTGCTTGATTAATATTGATGATATGGGTAGTACAAGAGTAGATCTACCACGAGATCAGAGAGGCTAAACCCTAGAAGCTAGCCTATGGTATGATTGTTGTTCGTCCTATGGACTAAAACTCTCCGGTTTATATAGACACCGGAGAGGGCTAGTGAGGGAGTCCTGGATTAGGGGGTGTCCGGATGGCCGGACTAGGACCTTTGGCCGCACTCCCGGACCATGAAGATACAAGATTGAAGACTCCGTCCCATGCCCGGATGGGACTTTCCTTGCCATGGAAGGCAAGCTTGGCGATACGATTTGAAGATCTCCTCCCATTGTAGCTGACTCTGTGTAACCCTAGCCCTCTCCGGTGTCTATATAAACTGGAGAGTTTTAGTTCATAGGACGAACAACAATCATACCATAGGCTAGATTCTAGGGTTTAGCCACTCTGATCTCGTGGTAGCTCTACTCTTGTACTACCCATATCATCAATATTAATCAAGCAGGAGTAGGGTTTTACCTCCATCGAGAGGGCCCGAACCAGGGTAAAAACATCGTGTCCCTTGTCTCCTGTTACCATCCGCCTAGACGCACAGTTCGGGACCCCCTACCCGAGATCCGCCGGTTTTGACACCAACATTGGTGCTTTCATTGAGAGTTCCTCGGTGTCATCACCTTTAGGCCCGATGGCTTCTTCGCTCGACAATCGCGATACGGTCCGGGATGAGACTTTTCTCCCTGGACGGATCTTCGTATTCGGCGGCTTCGCACTGCGGGCCGACTCGTTCGGCCATTTGGAGCAAATCGAAAGCTACGCCCTTGGCCACCAGGTCAGGTTTGGAAGCTTAAACTACACGGCCGACATCCGCGGGGATTTGATCTTTGACGGATTCGAGCCACGACGGAGCGCGCCGCACTGTCACCATGGGCATGATTTAGCTCTATCATCGGATAACACCCAGAGCGTCGCTCAGGTGTCCGCTCCGACCATTAGCTCGGAGCCCGCTACGCCAGTCGGGGACAGACGGTTGGACGCCGCCCCGGAAGCTGCAACCTCTACGACAATAGAGCCGAATACCAGCCTAGTCCCTCGCAAGGCCCGTGACTCCAAGGTGCCGGACTCCGTAAATCCCGCACCTCTTCCGATTAAGCCCGATTGGGCTCCGGTCATGGAGTTCACCGCCGCGGATGTCTTTGAGCACTCGCCTTTCGGCAATATCCTGAATTAGTTAAAGTCTCTCTCTTTGTCAGGAGAGCCCTGGCTTGACTACGGCCAACACGGTTGGGATACGGACGACGAAGAAATTCGTAGCCCACCCACCACCCACTTCGTAGCCACTGTCGACGATTTAACCGACATGCTTGACTTTGACTCCGAAGACATCGACGGCATGGACGCCGATGAAGGAGACGATCAAGAAATAGCACCTATAGGGAACTGGAAAGCCACCTCGTCATATGACATATACATGGTGGACACCCCTAAAGCGGGGGATGGTGAGGAGAAAACGGAGGATGACCCCTCCAAGAAGCAACCCAAGTGCCGACGTCAGCGGCGCCGCTCTAAGTCCTGCCAAAGAAAAAACGGCGATTCCGGCACCGGAGATAACAATACGCCGGACAGTGCCGAAGACAACCCCCTCCAGCAGGATTCAGTGCAGGAGGACGAAGGAGCCAGCCCTCATGAGAGAGCGGCCGACAAAGAGGATGAGGACGACAATTACATGCCTCCCTCCGAAGACGAGGCAAGCCTCGACGACGACGAATTTGTCGTGCCAGAGGATCCCGTCGAACAAGAGCATTTCAAATGCAGGCTCATAGCCACGGCAAGCAGCCTCAAGAAGAAACGGCAGCAGCTTAGAGCTGACCAAGACTTGCTAGCCGACAGATGGACCGAAGTCCTGGTGGCCGAAGAGTATAAACTAGAACGCCCATCCAAGAGCTACCCAAAGCGCAGGCTGCTACCCCAACTTGAGGAGGAAGCAACTAAACCTACATCACCAGTGTACGATGCGCCCGATCGGCCACCCCGTGGCCGCGATAGAGAGGCCTTCAGGCCCTCAACCCAAGCCGCACCCCGACACCGCTCAAAACATACCAGAGTACGGGGAGACACAACAGACCTGCGAGACATCTTGGAGAATAAGCCAAGGGAAACAAGATCGATCTACGGATCGCATGGGCGCCCCGCTTCACGTGACACTAGCCGTCACGTCGGACATAATAAGTATGGCCCAGCCGAATACAACAGACCAAGCTCGTCCGAGCTGCGTCGTGATATAGCCCAGTACAGGGGCGCCGCACACCCACTGTGCTTCACAGACAAAGTAATGGATCATCAAATCCCCGAGGGCTTCAAACCCGTAAACATCGAATCGTACGATGGCACAACAGACCCCGCAGTATGGATCGAGGATTATCTCCTTCATATCCACATGGCCCGTGGTGATGATCTACACGCCATCAAATACCTCCTGCTCAAGCTTAAAGGACCAGCTCGACATTGGCTTAACAGCCTGCCAGCGGAGTCAATTAGTTGTTGGGAGGACCTGGAATCCGCATTCCTTGACAACTTCCAGGGCACTTATGTGCGACCACCAGACGCCGATGACCTAAGCCACATAATCCAGCAGCCAGAGGAATCGGCCAGACAATTCTGGACACGGTTCCTAACCAAGAAAAACCAAATAGTCGATTGTCCGGACACCGAGGCCCTTGCAGCCTTCACGCACAACATCTGAGACGAATGGTTCGCCCGGCACCTAGGACAGGAAAAGCAGAAGTCTATGGCAGCCCTCACGACACTCATGACCCGCTTCTGCGCGGGAGAAGACAGCTGGCTAGCTCGTAGCAATAACATAACCAAGAGCCCCGGCAATTCGGATACCAAGGATAACAACGGCAGGTCACGTCGCAACAAGCATAAGTGCCGCATTAATGGTGACAATACTGAAGATACGGCAGTCAATGCCGGATTCAGAGGCTCTAAACCGGGTCAGCGGAAGAAGCCATTCAAAAGAAACCCTCAGGACCCATCCAGCTTAGACCAGATACTCGATCGCTCGTGCCAGATACACGGCACACCCAAACAGCCAGCCAATCGCACCAACAAGGATTGTTGGGTGTTCAAGCAGGCAGGCAAGTTAAGTGCCGAGACCAGAGACAAGGGGCTACATAGCGATGACGAGGAGGGGCCCCGGCCGCCGAACAACAAAGGACAGAAGGGATTTCCCCCGCAAGTTCGGATGGTGAATATGATATACGCAACCCACATCCCCAAAAGGGAGCGGAAGCATGCTCTCAAGGACGTCTACGCGCTGGAGCCAGTCGCCCTAAAGGTCAACCCATGGTCCTCCTGCCCGATCACCTTCGATCGAAGGGACCATCCCACCAGCATCCGTCACGGCGGATTCGCCGCACTAGTGCTAGACCCAATTATCGACGGATTTCACCTTACCAGAGTCCTAATGGACGGCGGCAGTAGCCTGAACCTGCTTTACCAGGACACAGTGCGTAAAATGGGCATCGATCCTTCAAGGATTAAACCCACAAAGACAACCTTCAAAGGTGTCATACCAGGGGTAGAAGCCAGCTGTACAGGCTCGATCACACTCGAGGTGGTCTTCAGATCCCCAGATAACTTCCGGAGCGAGGAGTTAATCTTCGACATAGTCCCATTCCGCAGCGGCTATCACGCCCTGCTCGGACGAACCGCATTTGCCAAATTCAATGCGGTGCCGCACTACGCATATCTCAAGCTCAAGATGCCAGGACCTCGCAGAGTCATCACGATAAACGGAAACACCGAACGCTCTCTCCGAACGGAGGAGCACACGGCGGCCCTGGCAGCGGAAGTACGGAGTAGCCTCTCAAGGCAGTTCTCCAATCTAGGTGCCAAACGTCTGGACAACGTCAAGCGAGCCCGAAGTAACCTACAACAAATCCGGCTGGCATGTTCCGAGCAAGCATAGCAGTGCGGCCCCAACCCCAGCCCACGTCAAACGGCAATACTGGTACCACGCGTACATAATTACGCCTTAGAGATACCATGGGCATAAGGGGAGGGGCACAACAACGGCACGCCCAGAATGCGGCTCAACCGCACTAAGGGGCTCCCTATTTCGCCATTTTCCTTCTCACACACTTTCAGGACCCAACTATTCGGAAGGCCTGTCCGGCAATACTCTCGCCGAACCCACGATGCAATAGCCAGGGAGGAAGCAAGCCACGTCAAAAGTCCAGGTGGTCTCTATAACGAGTTTAATACCCGTTTCTCTTACAATCCTGCAGCTTGCCCCTGGAGGGGAATATGTTAAATACTCCCATCTCTTGCTTATCGCACTTTTTGTATCATTCTGCTTTCGCAGCAGCCCTTTTTTAATGAAAAATATATAGCTCTTACCTATTATTGTACTTATCTATTTTTATATACAAATATGTTCAGTCATGACATTCTGCAACCGTACACTTTGGTACGGATAATACACCAGGGGCTTACAACACCCCATAACATGGTGTGAGAAGACCGAACACTCTAACAAGTGCGGCACCCCGAACTTATAGCACTATATGCATCGGCTCCGAATCATGTCTTTGGTCAATAGTTGGGTTTGCCCGGCTCCCATGTTTTGGTACCTTACGTTCCGCATTGTTGGCTAAGGTAGCGCTGGGAGAACTACTGCGATTGTGCCCCAGTTGAGCTGGGTTAACACCTCAGTAGAGAAAGCTAAAACTGACTTTCATGATAGTGCGAGAGACCGGTCGCTGTTCGCGAGTTTTCTCTGAGTCCTTAAGACTTATGCCGCTTCGAGCGAGGAACCGGACTTATCTGGCCTAGGCATGGATAGCGCCCCGAACTCGGTCTTCCGAATACTAGGGGCTTCGCCGAAATTTAAAATTATAGAATTCTATGGCTAAGTGAGAGTGATAAAGCATTATAAGTCCGACAGCCTGCTTCGTAGTGTTGAACGCCTCCCTAAATGGACCCAAGAATGGGAACAAGAGCGCTCAGGTTTATCCCGAACACCCCAGCACTCGTGGCATGGGGGTCGAAGCCGACGACTTGCATCTCTCAGATTTGATAAACGGCCGCACAGAAGGTAATATTTTAAATTAACAAGCATTGCTTAACACATATGAACAAAGCTTCAGCGTACAGGACCACAAATGCGAGTTTACTCAGAAATTACATCTTTGGAGCACTCATCCGCTATGCGGTGGGCACCCTTCAGAACATCATTATAATACATCTCGGGCGTACGATACTCCTTGCCCGGTGGTGGCGCGTCCGTCAACAGCTTCTCCGCGTCTAGCTTGCCCCAGTGCACCTTAGCACGGGCAAGGGCCCGACGGGCACCTTCAATACAAACGGAGCACTTGACGACCTCAATCCACAGACACGCGTCCACCAGCCGCCGCACCAGACCGAAGTAGCTCCCAGGCATGACTTCTCCAGGCCACAGCCGAGCTATGAGGCCCTTCATGGCCTATTCGGCCACCTTGTGGAGCTCGACCAGCTGCTTCAGCTGGTCGCTCAGGGGCACCGGATGTTCGGCCTCAGCATACTGAGACCAGAACACTTTTTCCATCGAGCTCCCCCCTTCAGCTCGATAGTATGCAGTGGCATCAGACACACTACGGGGCAGATCGGGGAACGCTCCTGGAGAGCTCCGGATTCGGGTAAGTAGCAGATAATTAACTTTTATATTTTTGCTTTGCATAAAGAATGGCTTACCCGCCGCTATCTTCTTCATCGCCTCGATCTCCTGAAGGGCCTTCTGGACTTCGGCCTTCGCGGTCTTGGCACTCTCAAGAGCCAAGGCAAGCTCGGACTCTCGAGTCTTCGAGTCACGCTCCAAACTCTCGTGTTTTTCCACGAGAGCCTGGAGCTCTTGCCGCACCTCCGCCACCCGCGCCTCCTGCTTCTCTCGCTCGGTGTGATCCAAGGCCACACTCTTTTCGGCCTTCGAGACCGCCTCTTTCAGGGTCGCCACCTCGGTCGTGGCTCCTGCAACATTAACGTTGGTCCTATTATTATTTTGCAACCAAGTATTTCTATATACATTTACAGGAGGTACTATGTACCCTCTTTATCCTCGAGCTGCTTCTTGGCACGGCCGGGCTCGCTCTTGGACCGCTCGAGGCTTTCCTTCAAGGCATTGACCTCCGCAGTCAGTGCGGCAGAGGTCAGCAGCGCAGCCTGCATTCCCATATTGACATATTTCTATTAGGCTCCTGTGTATATCTTTTGAGATCCTCAGTTCGGCTTTTCTTTTCGACCACCGAACTGAGCATCAGGGGCTACTGTCTATGCGGTAACATTTTTTATATATGTTTTTGAACACATACCTCAAAGCCCGTTAACAGGCTTGTGCAGGCTTCCGTCAGCCCGCTCTTGGCGGACTGAACCTTCTGAATCACCACACTCATAACAGTGTGGTGTTCTTCGTCGATGGAGGCGCTGTTAAGCGCCTCCAGCAAATTGTTCGGCGCCTCCGGGTGGACGGAAGTCGCCGGCGTCGCGGGCTTGCCCTTCTTATGAAGGCGCCGCCTGTAGGACTCTGGAACCACTGATGGTTCCGGAGTAGTGTCCGGCCTGGGGTCGGACTTAGATCCCTCCGGGGCTTTACCCCCTTTGGGCTTGGAATCCGGAAGGTCGCCTTGTGGCGCTTCCAGGACCACCTCCTCCTGGTTTTGTCCCCTACGGGACTCCGCCTCAGCGTCGTCTGTAGGGAGAGGGGAGGAGACCGTCGGAAGTGAAGCGCTATTCACATCCGACGAATTCAGAGATCCGCTCGATGAATCGCCAAGCTGAGCTCTGGGCGGACTGCATGATTAGCTTCAGTGTTAAAAGCTATCAAATAATAAAGGAGTGTGATAAGTCATTCGGGTAGCCGGACACTTACGATGTTGCCAGGGGCTTGACCCTGGATCGCCAGTCCTCCCCGCCGTCTTCGGTGTCGGGGGCGTAGTCCGGCAGAAGGGTCTTCCCCTTCTTGGACCCTCCGGCTTCCCCAGTTGGGGCAGCCTTTCTCTTCTTTCCTCCCCCCGTTGGAGGGGGAGAGGCATCTTCTTCTTCCTCCTCCTCCTCGTCTTCGGAGGCGGAGGGTGCATTGGGGCCGTCGGGCAAATCCGACGACACCGGGCGCCGGGAACTCTTTTGGGTCCCCGTGGCCTTCTCCTTGGCCTTCTTCTCCGGCACCACGTGAGGTGCCGGAACCAGTAGCTTCGCTAAGTGTGCGTCTACTGGGCCTTCGGGCAAGGGGGCCGGACAGTCGAACCGTCTGGATGTCCTCTTCCAGTCCTGTCAAAGGAACGGGAGTTTAGATCCCACATAAAGTCACACTATGAAATTCGGGTATCCCGTAAGGGACTAAATGTAAGCTTACTTCGGGGCTTGATGTTTGGCGTAGAATCCGCGATCCTCGATGACGGGAGGGGAGACCTCGGAACTCTTGAAAAGCACCTTCCAGGCGTCCTCGTGCTTCGTTTCGAAGAGCCGGGATAGAGTCTGGTGCCGGGCCGGGTCGAACTCCGACAAATTGAAGTCCCGTCATTGACACGGGAGGATCCGACAGAAGAGCATGACCTGGACCACGTTGACAAGCTTGACCTTCTTGGTCACCAGAACTCAGACGCAGGTTTGGAGTCCGGTCACCTCTTCCGGATTGCCCCACGACAGGCCCGTCTCTTTCCAAGATGTGAGCCGGGTGGGGATGCCGGATCGAAATTCGGGGGCCGCTGCCCATTTAGGGTCACGCGGCTCGGTGATATAAAACCACCCCAATTGCCACCCTTTGATGGTTTCCACAAAGGCACCCTCGAGCCAGGTGACGTTGGCTATCTTGCCCACCATGGCGCCTCCGCATTCCGCCTGTCGGCCTTGCACGACCTTCGGCTAGACGCTGAAGATCTTCAGCCATAGGCCAAAGTGGGGCTGGATGCGAAAGAAGGCCTCGCACACGACGATGAACATCGAGATATTGAGGATGAAGTTCGGGCCCAGATCATGGAAGTCCAGGCCGTAGTAGAACATGAGCCCCCGGACGAACGGGTGAAGAGGAAAACCCAGTCCACGCAGGAAATGGGGAAGAAAAACAACCCTCTCATGGGGCCTGGGGGTGGGGATGCGTTGCCCCACATTTGGGAGCCGATGCGCGATGTCGTTAGACAAGTATCCGGCCTTCCTCAGGTTTTTGATTTGTCCCTCCGTGACAGAGGAGGCCATCCATCTACCTCCCGCTCCAGACATGGTTGGAGAAGGTTGAGGTGGGAAGTGCGGGCTTGGGCGCTAGAGCTCGAGCACGCAGGGACGGATAAGCAGAGGAGGAAGAGGGCGTGAATGGAAAGGGCGGATTCTTATCCCCTTATATGGGCGGCCAAAACTACGAGCCCCCCACCGGCCTAATAAAAATCGCTTATCTCCCAAGCGCCACGGTTAATGGCGCGGTTGGGTTACCTACACCCGTATTGATGAGAATCCCGGAATAAAGGGACACGATCTCTGCTTTTACAAGACGTGCCAAGGAAACCGCCTCGCTAAACGCGCTGAGGTGGAACAATAAAATGAATAAAAGCCTGGCCGTGGCATGATGTCACGCCGCGGAATACGTCAACAGATCCGATTGATACAAATATTATTCTCTCTACGATGGAATGTGGGACTTATTTTGCAGAGCCGGACACTACCCTGGTGTTCAACATCTTCGATGAAATATTTGGAGGAGGAACCCGCCTTGCAATGCCAAAGACAACTTGCGCGCCGGACTCGTCGTCATTGAAGCCTGGTTCGGGGGCTACTGAGGGAGTCCTGGATTAGGGGGTGTCCGGATGGCCGGACTAGGACCTTTGGCCGGACTCTCGGACCATGAAGATACAAGATTGAAGACTCCGTCCCGTGTCCGGATGGGACTTTCCTTGGCATGGAAGGCAAGGTTGGCGATACGATATGAAGATCTCCTCCCATTGTAACCGACTCTGTGTAACCCTAGCCCTCTCCGGTGTCTATATAAACCGGAGAGTTTTAGTCCGTAGGACGAACAACAATCATACCATAGGCTAGATTCTAGGGTTTAGCCACTCCGATCTCGTGGTAAATCTACTCTTGTACTACCGATATCATCAACATTAATCAAGAAGGAGTAGGGTGTTACCTCCATCGAGAGGGCCCGAACCTGGGTAAAAACATCGTGTCCCTTGTCTCCTGTTACCATCCGCCTAGACGCACAGTTTGGGACCCCCTACCCGGGATCCGCCGGTTTTGACACTGACAGCTAGGGTTACACAGAGTCGGTTACAATGGGAGGAGATCTTCATATCGTATCGCCAAGCTTGCCTTCCACGCCAAGGAAAGTCCCATCCGGACACGGGACGGAGTCTTCAATCTTGTATCTTCATAGTCCGGGAGTCCGGCCAAAGGTCATAGTCCGGCCATCCGGACACCCCCTAATCCAGGACTCCCTCAATGACCGTCACCTTGGATCTCACTATTATCATTGCTATGCTAGTTGCTTCGTTCTATCCCTATGTTGTGCTACCTATCATTTGTTCTTCAAGCCTTCCCAAATTGCCATGTCAGCCTCTAACCTTTTCACCCTTCCTAGCAAACCATTGCTTGGCTATGTTACCGCTTTTGCTCAGCCCGTCTTATAGCATTATTAGTTGCAGGTGAAGTTGAAGATTGCCCCATGATGGACAGGATTATGTTGCGATATCACAATATCTCTTATTTAATTAATGCATCTATATACTTGGTAAAGGGTGGAAGACTCGGCCTTATGTCTGGTGTTTTGTTCCACTCTTGCCGCCCTAGTTTCCGTCATACCGGTGTTATGTTCCTTGATTTTGCGTTCCTTACGCGGTTGGGTGATTTATGGGACCCCCTTGCCAGTTCGCTTTGAATAAAACTCCTCCAGCAAGGCCCAACCTTGGTTTTACCATTTGCCTCACCACCACCTATACCCTTCCCTTGGGTCGGCCAACCCGAGGGCCATCTTTATTTTAGCCCCCCCGGGCTAGTGCTTCTCTAAGTGCTGGTCCGAACCGAGCCACCTGCGGGGCCCCCTCGGGGAAACTCGGGGTCTGGTTTTACTCGTAGCCTGTCTCATCCGGTGTTGCCCTAAGAACGAGATATGTGCAGCTCCTATCGGGATTCGGCACATCGGGTGGCTTTGCTAGTTTTGTTTCACCATTGTCGAAATGTCTTGTAAACCGGGATTCCGAGACTGATCGGGTCTTCCTGGGAGAAGGAATATCCTTCGTTGACCGTGAGAGATTATAATGGGCTAAGTTGGGACACCCCTGCAGGGTATAAACTTTCGAGAGCTGTGCCCACGGTTATGTGGCAAATGGGAATTTGTTAATATCCAGTTGTAGATAACTTACAACAGATTCGAATTAAAACGCATTAACCGCGTGTGTAGCCGTGATTGTCTCTTTTCGGCGGAGTCCGGGAAGTGAACACAGTTTTGAGTTATGTTTGACGTAAGTAGGAGTTCAGGATCACCTCTTGATCATTGCTAGCTTCACGGCCGTTCCGTTGTTTCTCTTCTCGCTCTTATTTGCGTATGTTAGCCACCATATCATGCTTAATCGCTGCTGCAACCTCACCAGTTTACCCCTTCCTTACCCGTTAAGCTTTGCTAGTCTTGATACCCATGGTAATGGGATTGCTAAGTCCTAGTGGCTCACAGATTACTACAAAAATAGTTGCAGGTACAAATTTTGCGATGATCATGACGCGAGAGCGATGTTTGCTTGTTTTGGAGTTCTTCTTCTGCTTCTTCTTTGATCAGGGGATAGGTTCGGGGTTGGCAGCCTGGGCTAGCAGGGTGGATGTCGTTTCAGTTTCTGTTTGTGTTTCATCCATAGTCGGATGGTGCTCTTATGTAAGATGATGTTGTATTCGTGTGGCATTCTATGCCTCTTGTATGTATCCCCTACTTTTATGTAATGGTACGATGTAATGATATCCACCTTGCAAAAGTGTCTCCAATATGCGCTTCTATCCTTGGTGGGACCTTCGAGTTCCTTTAGGATAGGGTCGCATATTGGGCGTGACATCAGCCCTCCGAGGCAGTGCACCAAAAACGCTGGAGTAGGGTATTACACGACAAGGTGGCCCGAACCAGGATAAACTGCTATGTCTCTGTGTCTTTTTGAGCTTGACGCTCTAGGCTTAGGAGGATCACGAGTAGGCAGGATGGGTAGGTTGAGATCTCCGCACGCACCCCAGAGTTCGAACCTCTCAAGGGTTTGTGAATCCCTTAACCTGACATTTGGCACGCCAGGTAGGCGTGCGTTGGAATCTTCTACCTCGACCGCCAGATCGTGATGCTGACTCCGATGGCGGGCGCTCCTCCATCGGCCCAGTCGACACGTGCTCTCGAAGAAGCGCCAGGGTTGCGCTGCTTCACCCTCTCCCTGCGGCAGGTGCAGTGACCGCCCAAGTTCCGACCGGAGATGCCGCCGCATTACGACGGCGCGGCGGATCCAGCCGCTTTTCTTCAAGTGTACGAGGAGGCAGTCTGGGCGGCCGGCAAAGACGACAAGGTGAAGGCCAACTGGCTCCCCATGGCCCTCATAGGCGCACCATGTGCCTGGTTGCTCAACCTGCCGGCTTCCTCTGTGGCCTCCTGGGAAGAGCTGCGTGACCTCTTCCTCGCCCACTACGCGGTGCTGGTGTCCCCAGTCGTCGCAACCTTCCTAGGTGGCTCGCAACCACCACCATCCGACCGCCACATCAAGCATTTCTACCGGTGAGTAGGTGCCACCCAGGCGGGCTCGGGGGCTCCCCCGGGCTGGGCGGCGCCCAAGGCCGACCTCACCTTCGGCCCTGAGGATCATCCTGTCGCCACAACGGGAGCAGGCACGCTCCCAATGCTCTGCACCCCCACCGTCTGCCACGTGGCGGTCACTAGAACCCTCATCGACGGTGGAGCCGGCCTCAACATGCTCTCCCCAGAGGCGTTCGGCCTGCTGCACGTGCCGCCCAGCCGGCTCCGCCCCTCCAAGCCTTTCTCCGGGCTAGGCGGCTCCACCAGCCCCCTAGGGCAGATCCGCCTCCCTGTCACCTTCGGGACCCGCGATAACTACCGCACCGAGCTCATCGATTTCAACATCGCCAGGATCGACCTGCCGTACAATGCTAATCTGGGGTACCCAACCTTGGCCCAGTTTATGGCTGCGACTCACCCTGCGTACAACCTCATGAAGATGCCCGACAGCAGCGCTGTCCTCACGGCGGCGGGGGAAACCAAAGGCGTGCTGCAGGCCCTCAAGCTCGCCTTCAGGTCAGCCGCGTCGACACTGCCCAACGAGAAGGGGGGTCAGGAGGCCCCAGAAGCAGCGTCGGCCAAGAAGAAGCAGTTGTTCTCCCAGGACTGAGCTGAGATGAAGCAAGTGTTGGTCTGTGAGGACGAGGCGGCCAGCGCCACCTTCACCATAGGAGCTGGCCTCCCTCGGGATCAAGAGGAGGCATTGATCAACTTTTTGCGAGCTAACAAGGATGTATTCGCTTGGGAACGCAAACACCTGGCTGGGGTCCCAGGGGGGATAATGGAGCACCACCTGGGGGTATGCCCCAATGTGCGGCCAGTGAAGCAAAAGGCTAGCCATAAGTCCACCAAGAAGCAGGCCTTCATCATCCAGGAAACCTGCAAGCTACAAGCCGCAGGGGTCATCAGAGAGGTACGATACCCAGAGTGGCTGGCGAACCCTTTCATCGTCCCCAAGAAAGGAGGGAAGGAGCGCATGTGTGTCGACTTCACCAACCTCAACAAAGCCTGCTTGCAAGATGCCTTCCTGTTCCCTCGCATCGACCAGATCGTCGACTCCACAGCCGAATGCGACCTGTTGTGCTTCCTGGATGCCATCTCAGCCTACCACCAGATCAAGATGGCCATGGAGGATGTGGAGAAAACGACATTCTTCACCCCCTACGGGATGTATTGCTACACCTGCATGCCCTCCGGGCTGCATAACGCCGGGGCAACCTTCCAGCGACTGATGCATATCGACCTAGGCTCGTAGCTTGGGAGGAACGCAGAGGCCTATGTTGATGATATAGTGTTGAAGTCTCGGGAGGCCGGGACCCTGATAGGAGATCTGGAGGAGACGTTTGCCAGCCTGCGCAAGGTGGATCTTCGGCTTAACCCTGAGAAGTGTGTGTTCGGGGTTCCTTTTGGCAAGTTGCTAGGCTTCTTAGTGTCGCACAGGGGGATTAAGGCTAACCCAGAGAAGGTCAAGGCGATAGAGGACATGAACCCCCCCGCAGACCCTGAAAGAGATGCAGAAGCTGGCGGGCTACATAACCTCACTTGGGTGTTTCATTTCCAAGCTGGGGGAGCACGCCCTCCCATTTTTCAAGATGATGAAGAGGAAGGAGCCATTCGAGTGGACCCCAGAGGCGGACGCAGCCTTCCAGGACCTCAAGAGATATTTGACCAGCCCACCAGTAATGGTGGGACCGCGCCCTCTCGAGCCCTTGGTGCTCTATCTGGCAGCTACCCCTCACTCAGCCAGCGCCACCCTGGTGTCCTCACTAAGGAAGGAACGCCCAATCAAGAAACCTCAGCAGGATGCACAACCATCAAGCAAGGCACAACACCCCCAGGACGATGCATCTGGGGCCTCGACCGACCCGGTGGTCGGCATTCCTCCTGAGGCCACGACTGACCCCGCGGCTACCAAGGCTCCCGAGGACGAGCCTCATGAGTCCATGGAGGACCCGCGCCCTCGCGAAGAACAAGACTCCGCTGATACCTCCCCCCTCGTCGAGCACCCTGTCTACTTCGTCAGCACGGTACTGAGGGAGGCCCGGGCGCGTTACCCCATGCCTAACAAGCACCTGGTCGCCTCCAGGAAACTGCGCCACTACTTTGAAGGCCACCCCATCAAGGTTGTTTCAGCATACCCACTGGAGAGGGTACTCTGGAGCCCGAGCGTACCTGGGCGAGTTGCTGAATGGAACATCAAGCTTCAGGCATTCAATCTCGAGTTCAGCACCACCAGGGTCATCAAGGGTGCGGCCCTCGCGGACTTCGTGGCCGAGTGGACTGACATTCTCGACCACGGAGCAGGCGAGGACTGCTCCCTCCTGCCAGGAGACGAGGAGTCGGACGGATGGATCATGTACTTCGATGGGGCGATTGCATGACAAGGCACAGGAGCGGGGGCCGTCCTCATCTCACCCACCAAGGACAAGCTCTGTTACGCGGTGCAACTCTGCTTTCAGCAGGGCGAGAAGGTCCCCAACAACATCACAAAATTCGAAGGCTTGCTCGCCAGACTCAGGGCCGCGGCCGCGCTGGGAGTGAAGCGCCACACCATCAAGGGCGACTCTCAGCTTCTCGTCAACTTCTCCAACAAGGAGTACACGCCGAACGACGAGCACATGAAGGCATACCTAGAGGAGGTGCGCAGGATGGAGAAGCGGTTCATGGGTGTGGAGCTGCAGCACGTGCCGCGCGAGACGAGCAAGGAAGCAGACGACATCACCAAGAGAGCCTCCCACAGGCTCCCTCAGGAGCCAGGAGTGTTCGAGGAGCGGCTCTTCAAGCCATCTGCGACCCCCCACACCATGACTCCAATAACGCCTCAAGAGGACTTTCCACAGGCACCCGAGACAGGTGCCCAGCCTGTGGTCACCCCTCGGGAGCCCGCCTGCTACTTGCGCTCGAACCTCAGGAGGGGTGCTAGAACGAAGAGTTCAAGATGTACTTGCTTCAAGGGACCCTACCAAAGAAGGAGGAAGACGCCGAGCACGTGGCCCGTCAAGCCACCGCGTATTGCATCAAAGATGGTGAGTTATATCGCAATAGGCCCAATGATGTTTTGTTGCGGTGCATCTCCAGGGAACAGTGGCTCGAGCTGCTGGCGGACATACATGGCGGGGACTGCGGGCAGCATTCCTCGTTCACATGGCCGTTCGCGGTCTGGGGGCTGGACATCTTGGGGCCGTTCTGAAAGTGCAACTATCCCTAGGTGGTTTTGGTAATTCATAACAAATATTTCAGGAAAGATCAATGAATGGCATGGCATGGATGATGAAAGTGGATCCCTCAAAATACTAAGCACAAAGGATTGGCTCAAGCTCAAAAGCTCAAGACTCTTCATTTTACAATTTTAGTGATCCAAGATCACATTGAGTCTATAGGAAAAGCCAATACTATCAAGGAGGGATGAGGTGTTGCTTAATGAGCCTCTTGCTTCAAGTGCTTAGTGATATGCTCCAAAACCCTCAACTACTTTCTCACATCCACATATGACCTAAACCCAAAGTCAAAATCGGTCCCACCGATTCTTTCTATCCGGCGCCACCGAGTTCAAATGTCATAGCCACTGCCGCAAACCCTAGGCAAATCGGTCTCACCAATAGGGATCTCGGTCTTACCGAGATGGGATTGTAATCTCTCTGTTTCCCTTCGTAACGTTTCGGTCTAACCGAAGTGAGCGATCGGTCCCACCGGGATTGCAATGTAAACTCTCTGTTTCCCTTCCGTAACATTTCGGTGTCACCGAATAGAGCGAATCGGTCCCACCGAGTTTACCTGACCAACTCTCTGGTTAGCTCATTACCAAAATCAGTCTCACCGAGTTTGCGTAATCGGTCTCACCAAGATTATGTTATGCCCTAACCCTAACCATATCAGTCCTACCGAGTTGCATGTCGGTCCCACCGAAAATCCTAACAGTCACTAGATTTGCTAAATCGGTCCGACCGAGTTTCTCGATTCGGTCCCACCGAGTTTAGTAAATTGTGTGTAACGGTTAGATTTTGTGTGGAGGTTATATATACCCCTCCACCTCCTCTTCATTCGTGGAGAGAGCCATCAGAACAAACCTACACTTCCAACTTACCATTTCTGAGAGAGAACTACCTACTCATGTGTTGAGGCCAAGATATTCCATTCCTACCATATGAATCTTGATCTCTAGCCTTCCCCAAGTTGCTTTCCACTCAAATCTTCTTTCCACTAGATCCAAATCCTATGAGAGAGAGTTGAGTGTTGGGGAGACTATCATTTGAAGCACAACAGCAAGGAGTTCATCATCAACGCACCATTTGTTACTTCTTGGAGAGTGGTGTCTCCTAGATTGGCTAGGTGTCACTTGGGAGCCTCCGACAAGATTGTGGAGTTGAACCAAGGAGTTTTTAAGGGCAAGGAGATCGCCTACTTCGTGAAGATCTACCGCTAGTGAGGCAAGTCCTTCGTGGGCGACGGCCATGGTGGGATAGACAAGGTTGCTTCTTCGTGGACCCTTCGTGGGTGGAGCCCTCCATGGACTCGCGCAACTGTTACCCTTCGTGGGTTGAATTCTCCATCAACGTGGATGTACGATAGCACCACCTATCGGAAGCACGACAAAAACATCCGTGTCTCCAATTGCGTCTGAATCCTCCAAACCCTTCCGTTTACATTCTTGCAAGTTACATGCTTTAATTTCCGCTGCTCATATACTCTTTGCATGCTTGCTTGAATTGTGTGAAGATTGCTTGACTTGTCCAAGATAGCTAGAATCTTCCAAAGTCTAAAATTGGGAAAAGGTTAGGTTTTTAATTGGTCAAGTAGTCTAATCACCCCCCCCTCTAGACATACTACAAGGTCCTACAAGTGGTATCAGAGCTTTGGTCTCCATTTGCTTTGATTTCCATAGCTTTTGGTGGTCATAGCCTTGGTTTCACAACGTAGGAGAGTATGGCGTCTAGCGAGGGAAATTATCATCGTAGAGGTCCTTACTTTGATGGTACTAATTTTGCTAGTTGGAAGCATAAGATGAAAATGCATATTCTTGGACATAACCCCGCCGTTTGGGCTATTGTGTGTATTGGCTTGCAAGGTGAATTCTTTGATGGGAGAGAGCCGAACCATGAAGCTACCGCGGAAGAGTTGAAGCTGCTGCAATACAACGCTCAAGCTTGTGATCTCCTCTTCAACGGATTGTGCCCCGAAGAATTCAACAAAATCAGCCGTCTTGAGAATGCAAAGGAAATTTGGGATACTTTGATTGATATGCATGAAGGTACCGATTCCGTCAAGGAATCCAAGTTGGATGTGCTCCAAAGTCGGCTTGACAAGTTCAAAATGAAGGATGGTGAAGGTGTCGCTGAAATGTACTCTAGGCTTGCTCTCACCACAAATGAGATTTCCGGCTTAGGAAGTGAAGAGATGACCGATAGATTCATCATCAAGAAGATCCTAAGAGAATTGGATGGAAAGTATGATACCGTGTGCACATTGATCCAAATGATGCCAAACTACAAAGATCTCAAGCCAACAGAAGTCATTGGAAGAATTGTTGCTCATGAGATGTCACTCAAGGATAAGGAGGAACTTCACAACAAGTCAAGTGGTGCTTACAAAGCCTCATGTGAAGCCCCCACATCATCAAGTGAGAAACAAACCTTCAATGAAGAATTGAGCTTAATGGTGAAGAACTTCAACAAATTCTACAAGAGTAGAAGCAAGGAAAGAAGCTCTAAGTCAAGGTCCTGCAATGACAAAAGATCTTCTAGCCGAGAGCGAAATTGCTACAATTGTGGGAGACCCGGACACTATTCCAATGAGTGTACGGCACCCTACAAAAGAAGAGAAGATTCTCCAAAAAGAAGAAGTAGAAGAGAAGAATCACCTCCAAGAGAGAGAAGGAGTAGAGATGATCGTTATGAACAAAGACCCTCACGGAGAAGCAAGGATTCGGAAAGGAAGGACAAGTCATCAAAGAGCTACACAAAACGAAGACATCAAGCTCATGTTGGTGAATGGGTATCTAGCTCCAACTCCGACAATCACTCCGAGAGAAGCTATCACTCCGACTCTGAATATACTCAAGATGAAGGTGTTGCCGGTCTAGCACTTGTGTCAACCAACTCCTACGACATATTTGATTCACCAAATGAAGGAATTGGAAGATGCTTCATGGCCAAAGGTCCTAAGGTAACACACCCCGAGTATGTTGATTTTAATAGTGATGAAGATGACTTGTTAGGTGATGATGATTTACTTATTGACAACTCTAGTAATGAAGACTATGATGAAACGTCAATTAATCATGCTAATCAAGATAAAATGAATGACAATGATAAGGATAAAATTGAGCGTCTAACTAAAGAACTAAACACTCTTAAGTTAGCTCATGAAACTATCTTCGAAGATCATCGAGAACTTTTAAGGGCTCATGAGAAGGTACGCTTTGAAAAGCTCAATCTTGAGCAAGAGCATGAGTTCTTAAAGGAAATCAATGATGATCTCCGTAAGAAAAGTTCTTCTTACATTGCCAAGCGTTTACTCTTATCTACTTACATGCCTCAAGTCAAGTCTAGTAACAAGAACAAGAAATATTTTTCCTGTAGTAGTAACAATAATAATGCTAAATCCAATATTGTTGCTTCTAGTAGTTCTCTTGATTCCACTAATGATTCTCTTAGCCAAGTTACACTTGAGCAAGAAAATAGCTTATTGAAGGGAATTATAGAGAAAGGTGTATACAAGAGCCTTGCCAAGAGTAAGCAATTTGAGGAAATTGTACGCAAGCAAGGAAGGCACCGGAAGAATCAAGGTGTTGGTTTTGAACGAAAGTTCAATGCCAATGGAGTTGAGTGGGAAGAAGGTCAATACCCCAAGACAAAGTTTGTTCCTCAACAAGAGAAGTATGATCCTACTTCCTTCAAGGGAACACAAGCACAAGATGATCTTCCACCACAAGACCACAAGAACAAAGGCAAGGACAAGCTTCAAGAGGAGATTGATGCATTTGAAGAAGCACCTAAGGCCTTGGTCAAGTGGGTTCCCAAGACTACGTCAAGTTCTACTTCATCAAGTACAACTACAACTCCAAGGATTCCCATCAAGATGATGTGGATCCCGAAGAAGAAGAACTAGAGAGTTCTTGAGGGTGACTCCGCCAACATTCTTCACTCATATCATTATGGCAAGGACAAGTGCAATCACTTCCATATCTTGCACTAGTTCAAGGAGTCACAAACCCTCATGTTGGTAAGGCAAGGGACAAGGTAACCTAATGTTTTCATGGACATCATTTGTGTGTGCATCACTCTATGTCTATGGATATTCTTGTTTGTTCCTTGTGGGACTAACCCATGTAGGTATTGAAAGTGCAACTCACTCCAAAGGATTGCTCAAATGATCTACGTCAACATTGAGCATCCACATCTTCAACACCTACATGAAGTCATCATCGACAAAACCCAAGGTTAGTTCATCCCTCTAAGGGGGGATCTCACATCTAGGGGGAGCTTAACTCTAAGAATTCAGTCAAAGCAACTCTAATGATGTGAACACATCAATGCATTACGTAAAAGTGGTAACCGCACTTGAGCTTAAACGATGAGTATGACCTATGATCAAATGTTCTCATTTGACTCCTAAGTCAATATACTCATATATAGATGACCTAGTCATCGCCAATTGTTTGATAGATGCTAGTATTGGTTGTGCATGCTTTGCCACATATTTCATTTGCCATTTTATTGTGTGAGCATGTTGGTTGCATATTTTACTCATTCGAGGACATCCACTTGTTGTTTTGATTGATTGATTTCTTTTTCTTTGGCCAAGTGGATGGACAAGAATGCCTAAGAACCTTCTCTAGCTATCTATGCTTTTCTCGTCTCAAACTCTATTCATGCTACATCGCAAAATTTGATCAAGTCATATTCGAACCACTCTGTGTGAGGAGAACTCGGAGTCCCCGATTCGTCATAGAATTAAACTTCCAAAACTTCTTTGTGCATTTCGGTCTGACCGATTTCTCCATTTCGGTCATACCAAGATCACTAAGTCGATCTAGGTTTTCAATCTCGGTGCAACCGATTTGAACTTTTCGGTCACACCGAGTTGCTGTAACTGTTAACAGTTATGCATCTCGGTGCCACCGAGTCATTCCACTCGGTCACACCGACAGGTCGGGCTATATATTCTCATAGGAAAAAATTTGGAAAACTTTCTCCAAACCTCTTCGCCCGCGCATAGCTCGCTCTGCCTTCTAGGTCTCCGGATCGTCGACTTCGTCACCAGGCGCCTCCTGTCGCTGGTCTCCGCCGCCGTCAATGGATTTCGTCTCTGCTGTTGCCGCCCTAGCGAGTTCATCGCCAAGCTAGGGTATGGACTCAATCACAGTGTTATCCTCGTCTGATTCTTAGCACATTGTGTTCTTTATGATTCTTGCCACGATTGAAACACCTCTATCCAGTCAAAACAATCCTTAGAATAGATGCGATTTGAAAATTTAGGGTTAGGTTTCCGCCGAAACCATCTCGGACCCACCGAGTTGAAAAACTCGGTCCCACCAATTCGGCTAACGCCATTGCACTAGTAACTCTCGGTCTGACCGAGAATTGCTAATCGGTGTGACCGATTTTAGAACTTTGTGAAACCCTAGCAGTCTCGGTGCCACCGAACTGTGACATGGTCTGACCGAGTTCACTAGTTTAGGTTCCAAAACTGCTTCGGTATCACCGAGTTTGAAAATCGGTTGATCGGAAATGCTTTCTGTGGAAAACTAAAACTAAGTTTTTCGAATCATTCTTTTGCAAAAATCTCTGCATTTTGTGATGATCATCCACTCTATCTCATCTATAACTATTCATAGGGTCAGCAGTCAGTGTTTGCGGCATGTCAGACCAAAGTGACAGTCAGAACAAGTCAGAAGAGCACAATCACATGAGTGAGGGCACTAGTCCCTCTAGCACTTCAGATGATGGCAGCAGAAGCACTCCAAGCAATCTGCCCAAAGCTGCCACCAGGACAAGGAACAAAAGAACCTCAGAATCTGAGGACGAGGATTATATGGCAGAAGAGGATGAGGCCACTTCCAAGAAGAAGGTGGTTAAGAAAGAATATTGTTCTGCTGCAGCCACTAAGCCAGTTGTGCAGAAGAAGGCACCTGCAAGAAGGATTCCCACTTCCAAACCCAGGAAGGTTGCCACTTGGAGAAACCATGAAGTTTACTATTGAGTCAGAAGATGAAGCTGCTGGTCAAGATAAGAAGAAGAAGACAGCCAGAACCACCACTGCCAAAGTTCTTGGCAATCCCTCTATGAGGAGAGACTCTGGAGAAGAGGAAGGAGAGGTTGCTGCACCAGCACCCAAGGCACAAAAGCTGATGGGTGATGCTATAAGGTCAGGGGCTGCAACATCAAAGCCCAAAGAAGCACCCAAAGCTGCCCCAAGCCCAAGAATGCACCAAAGAGGAATACCAGGAGTATACCTGCTACTAAGAAGAACAAGGCCCCAGTGCCTGAAGTTGCTGCTGAAGAAGATGATGAAGAGCATGTGTTGAGAAAGCTTAAACCCAAGATTCCAGACCACAATGATGCTCATCCTGTGCCTGAGAACATGAAGCTAAGGAAGGATGCAGGACTCAGACAGTGGAGGTTGTATGATCCCTATGCTATCAGGAGAAGGACTACTGTTGATTACAGGTTCCACACAAAGGAACAACAGGATTTCTATGAGACAGTGGTTTTGGACAAGAAGCTTATAGTTTGTGACATGAGATGGGTCGACTGGACCTACATGAAGGAGAATGAGGAACACTATCCTGGAGTGCAAGACAGTTTCATTGCTTGTGGAGTTGCAGTTGGGCAGAAGCTCACAAAGTGGAATGATGAGCTCATCATGCAATTCTACTCCATAGCACACTTCTACCCAGATTGCAGGATAGTGTGGATGTTTGAAGGTACAAGATACCAATCAACTATTGAGGAATGGGCAAATCTGATCAATGCCCCAAAGTAGAGTGAAGATGACTTGGATGTCTATGCCAGGAAGATGGATCACAATTCCATGGCTCACATGTACAAGGAGATCCCTGATGCTGCAATTGAGACACATAAATTTGGATCTGTGCATTATCTTCTGTGAGGGCTGCCAACGATCAATTGGATCCTAAGGCACACTCTTTTGCCCAAGTCAGGTGACCACAACATGATCAGAGGGCATGCAATTAACTTGCTACACTTGTTTGATGTGCCACAGAAATTCAAGGTCATGAGCCTCATGGTTGAGACTATCAAGAGGACAGCAGCAGACCAGAAGAGAAGTTGTGGATATGCCCCACAAATTCAGGAGTTGATTAACTCAAAGATGGGCACAGGAACATATCTAGTGGATAAGGAACACTTTGTTCTCTATCCAGACTTTGAGGACAATCAAGTTGTCATGAATGAGAATGAACCATCTTCTGTGCATGATCAAGCCAAGAAGGAGAAGGCAAGGGAAGAGAAGGCTACCAAGATGCCAACAATGGAAGAGGCATCTCAGTACTTTCTGAAAAGCAAACAGGATCAACTAGGCTACTTGATAGCATCCACTCTGAGGATTGAGAAGGGGCTGGCCACCTTAACTCAAAACCAGGAGAGTTTGGAGAGGATCATGGAGCAGAAGTTCTACAATCTAGAGGTGAAGGTGACTGAGATCCAGTCTGTTGTTGAACAGCTTCAGGATGACATGGAGGAGAGGAAAGGCAAGACAACCATAGATGCATTTGCCAGAGTGCCTAGAGCTTAGAGATCAGCTGCAGTGCTAGTGACAGACACCAGAGCCACTTCATCTGCACCAGCTATAGCTCCTATAGTTCTAGTGCAACCAGCTCCAGCACCTACACCTCCAGCTCCATGCACATCAACTGAAGTCTTCGTCCAAGGAGCCATCTCTACACCACCACCTGAAGACCAAGCCTGAGAGACGACATAGTACTATGCATTTTCTAGGAACTTTTTGGTAACTTGTTGCCAAAGGGGGAGAAAAATGTATAGATCAAAGGCTTCGAGAGAGAGAGTTTGCCTTTTTTGTTCTCTCTTGCTTTGGTGGTTAAACTTTTGATTGCTTGAGATACTATGCTATTATCTGTGAGACATTGATGATCATGTGTTTGATCATAAGCTACACCTATGCTTGATAGATGATATTATCTTACTTATCCTTATATGATCATTCACTTTGCTTGGTGATGAGTGCATGTATTCAATCTTTATTATTTTGAGCGCTCCACCAAGATGTATGTGACATGGAAGAGTAACCCATGAGCCTAATTCCTTGTGCATTTGCAGTCCAAAGCAAATCTTAAACTATGCACAAATTTAGGGGGAGCTCTTGCTTATCACATACTTCTCAAAGCGACGATGTTTTTTCAATCTTATTATCATTTGTCGAAGCTTTGATCTATATGTTGTCATCAATTACCAAAAAGGGAGAGATTGAAAGTGCAACTATCCCTAGGTGGTTTTGGTAATTCATAACAACATATAGCTCATTGAGCTAATGCTATTCCAACCGAGATAGGGATCTTGGTCTCACCAATAGGGATCTCGGTCTCACCGAGATGGGATTGTAATCTCTCTGTTTCCCTTCATAATGTTTTGGTCTAACCGAAGTGAGCGATCGGTCCCACCGAGATTGCAATGTAAACTCTCTGTTTCCCTTTCGTAACATTTCGGTCTCACCGAATAGAGCGAATCGGTCCCACCGAGTTTACCTGACCAACTCTCTGGTTTGCTAATTACCAAAATCGGTCTCACCGAGTTTGTGTAATCGGTCTCACCAAGATTACGTTATGCCCTAACCCTAACCATATCGGTCCTACCGAGTTGCATGTCGGTCCCACCAAAAATCCTAACGGTCACTAGATGTGCTAAATCGGTCCGATCGAGTTTCTCGATTCGGTCCCACCGAGTTTGGTTAATTGTGTGTAACAGTTAGATTTTGTGTGGAGGCTATATATACCCCTCCACCTCCTCTTCATTCGTGGAGAGAGCCATCAGAACAAACCTACACTTCCAACTTACCATTTCTGAGAGAGAACTACATACTCATGTGGTGAGGCCAAGATATTCCATTCCTACCATACGAATCTTGATATCTAACCTTCCCCAAGTTGCTTTCCACACAAATCTTCTTTCCACTAGATCCAAATCCTATGAGAGAGAGTTGAGTGTTGGGGAGACTATCATTTGAAGCACAACAACAAGGAGTTCATCATCAACGCACCATTTGTTACTTCTTGGAGAGTGGTGTCTCCTAGATTGGCTAGGTGTCACTTGGGAGCCTCCGACAAGATTGTGGAGTTGAACCAAGGAGTTTGTACGGGCAAGGAGATCGCCTACTTCGTGAAGATCTACCGCTAGTGAGGCAAGTCCTTCATGGGCGACGGCCATGGTGGGATAGACAAGGTTTTCGTGGACCCTTCGTGGGTGGAGCCCTCCGTGGACTCGCGTAACCGTTACCCTTCATGGGTTGAAGTCTCCATCAACATGGATGTACGATAGCACCACCTATCAGAACCATGACAAAAACATCCGTGTCTCCAATTGCATTTGAATCCTCCAAACCCTTCCCTTTACATTCTTGCAAGTTGCATGCTTTAATTTCCGCTGCTCATATACTCTTTGCATGCTTGCTTGAATTGTGTGAAGATTGCTTGACTTGTCCAAAGATAGCTAAAATCTGCCAAAGTCTAAAATTGGGAAAAGGTTGGGTTTTTAATTGGTCAAGTAGTCTAATCACCCCCCCTCTAGACATACTTCAAGGTCCTACACGTTCCCTCGGGCGCCAGGGGGCTACTGATACCTCTACGTATCCATCGACAAGTTCACCAAGTGGGCGAAGGTAGAAGCCGTGCGCACTATCCCAGCTGGATCAACCATCAAGTTCATCAAGGGAATCGTGAGCCGGTTCAGGGTCCCCAACCGCATCATCACCGACAATGACTCGCAGTTCACCAGCAACCCTTTCAAAACATACTGTGCTAACCTTGGAACGCAGATATGCTACACCTCAGTAACACACCCACGGAGCAACGGCCAGGCTGAGCGGGCCAATGCAGAAGTACTGAGGGGGCTCAAGACCAGGACCTTCAAGAAGAAGCTCGAGGCCTGCGGCAGGGGCTGGCTCGATGAGTTGCAGTCCGTGCTGTGGTCCATCCGCACCACCACGACCAAGCCAACGGGGGAGACGCCGTTCTTCCTCGTCTATGGAGAAGAAGAGGTTCTCCCTCACGAGGTCAAGCATCGCTCCACGCGGGTCCTGGCATTCGATGAGGCGCAACAGGACGCCACGTGGGGGATGGATCTCGTGCTGGGGAAGGAACGCCGCCATCAAGCCTCGCTCCGAGCGGCGACGTACCAGCAGGCGCTGCGGTTGCACCACTGCCGCAACGTCTGCTCCAGGACGTTAGAGGAGGGCGACCTCATCCTGAGGCGGGTGCTCTCCAGGGAGGGGCTGCACAAGCTCTCTCCCATGTGGGAGGGCCCGTTTAGGATTGCCCGTGTCTCCAGGCCTAGCGCCGCGCGCCTGGAGACACAGGATGGGGTCCCCATCCAGAACGCCTGGAACATCCAGCACCTCCGGTAGTTCTACCCTGAAGAAAGGCTCCGACCTGTGAAGGTCTCCACTCGTGACACTCTCACGTAATAATGAGTGGGGTTGTACATGCCTCAGAGTCTCCTAAGAGTCGCACTGGGGACTCATGGGGGTTCCCCCCATGTCTTAGTGGCAGCACTTAGCTCCGCGCTGGTGAGAATACTAGATTAGGTGCCGGACGCAGCTGTTCATTTGCTTTCCGAAGTTGCTTGCAGTTTTTTAGTAGAATTTCAATGGATTTGGTATTTTCGAACTCCAGTTCCTCGAGCTGTTTCCTTCTCCTGAGCTGTTTTTGGCCTAAGGGCATGAGAGAGGTGGCGCGCCTCATGCGTGGGGCTAGGCAGTTGTGTGCGCATCAGGCCTGCCCTTGTGCGCACGCACCGTGCCGAATCCTAGTGTTTCGGCTTCATCCTCACGAGGAGCCCTTGATCAAGCTCACGGGCACTAGCACCCCTCTTGTTCGTGCCCCCCGGGCAGCACGACACGATGCATCAAGTCCGAGCTAATCTATGGCAGGGGGGCTCATGAAAGAAGGAGTGAGCCGCTCGTCAGTTTTTCTTTTTCTTTTGAGAGCAGCCCTGCGGCGGCCCCACGACAGCTCTTGAGACCCCCCGGCCACCGGGAAGGGGGCCCCATCATGTACCTAAGGCCAAGTCCTCATGAGGCGGAAAACTGCTATGCACATACCAAGCTAAGTTATCCTACCCTTGCCTATCCAGGCCGCAAATATCACAACACAGCATCAAGATAGCAAGCATAGCATAAAGGGCATAACTGCCATAGTTCATTACATGCCCCCGCGGGGTACATCTTTTTTTTTCTTATTACAGGAGAAAGGAAAGGCTAAACAAAGAGGACCCGAAGGCGCACGAGCTCGGCACCAGCGCCGCATCCTCAAGCAACACCTGAAGGTGGCCCGGCGCTTCACCAGTTCTCCCGTGGGTGACCTGGGGCCGCCGGCCTTGAGTCCAAGTTCGCCGGGCTCCTCTCCAGCTTCATCGGGGCACGCAGCGGGACGAACCACCGACGTACTTGACCCGAGCGCGACGACGAGGGGGGCGGTCGTAGCTGCCACTGCTCGAACTCTCATCCAAGGAAGAGCTGCCATCGTGGGAGGCGGAGTGCGCATCACCAAGTCCAAGCTCGCCGTCGCCACCATCATCATCGCTGCCATCATCCCATTAGCACCCCACGCGGCAGCCGTCCTCCCTGAACACCCTCACGTAGAGGGTCGCCAGGCCGTCGTACTTGAAGTGAAGAGTGTGCCTTCCGCCTAGGCCTTGCACGCGGGAAAATGTTTTCCAACGACGAGTCAGGACCACGCTGCCCGAAGTGGCAATCTCGGTCCTGACCCACGAAGCTCTGCTGCAGCACCCATCAGCATGCAGCCAGAGGCCATCAAGCCCCGAGGAAGGAAGCTCGCCGGAGAAGAAGCACGGAAGTTGGAGCGAGGTGCCGACCGGGCTCTCCGACCACACCATGAACTCAGGGAGCACGTCTAGCGAGGATAAGCACGGCCGAGGTGGGCACACGATGACGGCGCGCCTCCCTTCGTCATGGAGGCTGCTCTGAAGCCGGCGGCCCTCGCCGCGTGAAAAGGTGCCATCACGGGCGCCAAGAGCAATGCCGCCTATGGGGGTGCGCGCCCGCGCCCCGCCTAGAAGCCGCCGCAGGAGCCGCGGGGTGCTTGCAGGGACGGTCGCAACCCCTCTTAGGCGGTGGAGAGGCTGGCCCCTCCTTAGAAGCTTTTCCCTTCTCGGCCACCGAAAACCTTATCGGCGACGCCATGGGAGCAAGGTGGAGAAGAGAAGAAGCAGGTGGGAGCAAGAGGAAAGAGATATGGGAAAGGGCTCCGCCCACTCGCGCATTTATAGCCAGGAGAAGGTAAATCATCGGCCTCCCATGATTTCCAGTAATGATGATTCTCTCTACATGCAGCATGCAGTTGTCAAGTCGAGCAGTTGTCGAGGCAGCATGGGGAAGCGGAGTCACCCACGTCCCATCAATCGCCATGCGTCATCAAGGCCGCAGGCGGTTAGGGCCCGTGGCGCTCCGCACTTGCCCGTTGGCTTTGCCTGGAAGCTAAGTCCGAGCGTGCCTTGGGCCCGGGGGCTACTGTCGGTGTCCTGGATTTGGGGGTATCCAGCCCTGCCTGCATGCGGCCTACCACATGGCTCCATTGACGGCCTGGTACAGCCCGACTTCAGCATCGACAACACAAGATCCTCGCGAGGCGGGCGACGCCAAGACCCCTGAGGGGATCGGCCCCCTCAGGCTGGCTCCTGAGGAGCGGAGAGTTCTATGCAAGGTTACCTCACGAGGCTCAGCTGACGTGAGCCATGACGACCAAGGCTAGGAGGGCACTAGGCGGGCGCAGAGGATAGGTTTCCTCTTTGGTGCAAGGAAGGCAAGCCACAGGCACGGAGTCCCGAAGAATCAGCCAAAGGTTTCCATTCTGGTGCAATGAGACCACGACCACTAGGACGGCAGGACAGAGGTCATCGACGAGCCCACCACAGCGTCACGACCAGAGGCTTTTCGCATGCGAAGACTACTTTTGTCAGGATAAGCTGTAGTACTTGTCCCCTTTCAAATCCGGCCATTGTGGGATCCCTTCCCACCAACATTTGGGAAGAGGACCAAGGCCACTATAAATAGGACTAGCCACCGCCATAGAAGGGGGAGGGGTAGAACTAGAACACACCACACCAGCTCAAGAACACCTCACCTCCTGAGGCCAGTTCATCCACTATACTAGTTCAACCTCAACCCTCCGACGCAATCCACCAAAAACACTGGAGTAGGGTATTACACCGCAAGGTGGCCCGAACCAGGATAAACTGTTGTGTCTCCGTGTATCTTTGAGCTTGACACACTAGGCTTAGGAGGATCGTGAGCAGGCAGGCTGGGTAGGTTGAGATCTCCGCACGCACCCCAGAGTTCGAACCTCTCAAGGGTTTGCGGATCCCTTAATCCGACAGTGACCTCTACTTCTCTTACATAAAGGTGAATCTTCTCCTATCACGTGTTCACTTGACCCCTTCGAGGATGGTATACTACTTGACACTCCTCTCATGTGCATGCATAGGTATTGTCGAAGCTTCACGGACGAGGAGGAGGAGTGCAACTGCCAAGGAACAACTACACCATCCGCGAGGCAAGCATGGAAGCGACGACGAAAGAAGACGGAGACAGCTCCCAGGACCCGGACATCCGGCCCCAGCCCCGGACATCCGGCCCCTGGAGTATCACCCACAGCATTCGCCCAGCTGCCAAGTACCTACAGGCCCCGGACATCTGTCCCTAGCCCGGAAATCCGGTCAGAAGCCCGGAAATCTGGCGCCCCCTATCCAGAGAGCACCGAGGCCGACCTCGCCAGCCCGGACTTCCGGCTCGCAAGCCTGGACATCTAGCTCCTCATGAAGGCCCGGACATCTGGCTCCGCCTGTCTGTGCAGAGTGAAGGGCCGAGGCCCGTGTACCCCTTCGCCCACCTCGACTATATATACTCCTCCTGGTCCCTCTTTCTAGGGTTAGCAAAGTGATAGCTCATTTGTATGTGAGCTTTGCTCCTACCTTCTCCTCTTGAGAGAGACACTACTCCATTGGAGGCCAAGACATCCTCGGAGAAGATCCCGAGGGTGATCAAGACCCCTTCGAGGAAGGATGTTTTTAGATCATCAAGCCCCCATCTCCTTTGGGTTTGGGATGAACTTTACCTTGTATCTTTCCTTTTGTTGTTCATGTACCTTGTGGATCTTGTGTGCTTGATTGTCTAGTGGATGTGTGATTGGACTTGTTCTTGAGTGTTCCTCTTGTTTACCACCGTGTTCTTCATGTTCCTCACGGGATCCCTCCATTTCGTGAAAGATCGGGCATCTAGGGTTCTACCCTGCATCACCTACCTATGTCTCCCATGACACCACTTGGACCCATGACAAGAGGTCGAGCAAAGGCTATCGAAGATAAGGTGAACTCGCTCCTCTCTGAACTACCACTTTCTATGCTACTACCTCAAACGGAGACCCTATGTGTGATCATGTACTTAGAGGAAGGCCATGGAGAAGGTACACCCAACAAACAAGACGGCGAGGACACTGAGTACAAGGGTCAAGAAGTGGAGCTGCCAGAAAATCTCCAGCCATCAGATGACCGAGGCTTGTCGGACGTCCGACGCCTGGGGCATCAGCTAGCGAGACAAGTCCCAGCCAGGGAACGCTCCAGCAGCCAGACGACCGACGCAGACCGAACGCCCGACACCTCCCAGCGTCTGGACACCCATCACGACCAGACGACTAGCACCACCATCATCGAGCCAAAACGTCGGAAGTATGGAGGCATCTAGACAACTGATGTCTCGGACGTTCGACCCCGACCGTACGATCAACACAACCTGACCAGAGCCGAAAAATCGGACTTCCGACAAGTACCGAACGTCCGGACTTTCGACAAGTACCGGATGCCCATGTACCCCTTCGTCCACTTAGACTATAAATACTCCTTCTCCTCCCTCTTTCTAGGGTTAGCAAAGGATAACCTGATTTGAGACATAGAGCTTTGCTCATCCACTTGGTTACTTCTCCATTGGAGTCCACGACCTCTTCGGAGAAGATCCCCCAAGCGGATTCAAGACCCTGTCACGGGAAGACCCCTCAAGACCTCACGGAGAAGAACTACCACCACTTGTATCGTTGTTTGTTGGATTTGGATCGTGTATCTCTTTGTATTTCGAGAATCTAGCACATGTGTAATCGAATCTTGCTGGTTTGAGTGTTTTCTCTCGTGTTTCCCTCGCGTTCATCGTAGGATCCCCTCCAAACATGAAAGATAGGGCATCTAGGGTTCTACCCTACATCATCTTGGTGTCATGAGCCACGTTGATCATGATTTTGGAGCCCCTACCCCTCTTTTTCTAGCCTAATTGTTGTGTTCTTCCCTAATTTCGAAAATCCCGAACAATAGCCGCAATTTTTTTGTGATTTGTTGGTTTGATGAAGTTTTGTTGGATTTGATCTGTGGATTTGCTTTGCCTCGAGTGGATCTAGCTTTCCCTCATCATCTCCACTTTTTCATCCACAAATCGCCCTATTTTGCCCGAATTTTACCTCCCCATCACGAACCCTCAAAGTTCATCCCGTGCCTGAAATCGCCTAGGCACCGGACGTCCGACAGCGACCGGACGCCCGATGAGTACCGATCATCCCAACACCACCGGACGTCCGATAATCCCTGACAAAACTGATTTTTTTAGTTCGGCTTTTATCACTGTTCCACCACCACTTCCGCATATGCACCCCGATACCAACTTCCGCTTATGCACTTGCATACCACCACCGCTTTCCGCAACCACCATCGCTTACATGCTCCGCACTCTGACACAATTTTGACATGTCTTTTTCTTTCAGAATTTGAGTTGCAGTTTCCGTTTCCTAACGTGTTTTGGCTACTTAGGGACGGTTTGAGTTTGAAATCACTTCCGCTCATCTTCTTCATCGACATCGACCACTCAACAATTTTGACCGCCTCACCGTCATCAGTCCTTGCTTACAAAGAACTAACCTTGACGGTAACCTCGACGACACTTTGTGTACTCCTTGCCATTGCTTTGATAACCCCATAGCCCATTTTTGCATACCTCTCCTATCGAGACTAGCCATTTGAGTATTGTCGGCAACGTTACTTGTGTACATTAGTGATCATAGCATTTATCATCATCGTGGTGTTCATATCTTAGTATCATCTCTTGTGTCACAAGGTTTCCATAGCATATACACAATTGCTAGCTTGGTTCGTGAAATTTTGCATAAGTGGTCATCAAAAGAGATCAAAAGAGAAAGAGACAAACAAGCTTTTAAGCAAAAGAGGAAGATAAGCAAAGAGATTTTAAGCAAGAACCATAGCATCATACAACATTAAGATTGTCATACTCGATCATCTTGGATCATATCATAGGAATACCATACATATAGCATACTTGGGATAGAAGTCGTTGCATTTTTGCTTAGTAGGTTGTGCACAAGTCTCTTATCTTCCTATTGTGCAATCGTGCTAGCGTCTCTCTAGTGTTGTGCAACAAGAGTATTTTCCATGGATTCCACATTTTGAACTCATTTTTGGTTGCATAACCCCATTTATCTATTTGCGTGTGTGTTTCCGTGTGCCACATATTGCTATTGGCCTACTTGTTGCATTTGCAAATTTGTGAATCTTTTTCAACATTATTGAGTGCCTTACTAACAATTGCGTCAAATTTTGTGCCACCATCCTCACCAAGCTCCACCCAAAGGCTTTATTTGTGTAGGTGTGAGAACCGACAAGAATTGGTACTAATTGTGCTATTTCCTTGTTACACATTTGAGTGATCATTGATCCATCTTCAACTTTGGTCAAGGTACATTTGGTATAAGTTCTTCTCTTTCTCCCACTCACATATTTGCTTGGAATAATGGATAGGCCAAGTTATTCTACCAACCCACTCTTCATTGAGCAAGACGATGACATGACCTCCTACATCACCGACAGCCCCTCTTCGGTGCACAACGAGCTTTGCATCAAGAACAACAAGCAATGAGCAACCACATCGACAATCTTGCCACCGACTTACGCCTCTCCGAGCAACAAACAAGATACTACTTTGATAACAAGCTCGACGAACAATAAAAATAGAGCAATGCAAGAATGGATGAGATTCGTGCCTTGTTGGTCAACCGCTCTTCTACCACTTCATCATACTCGAGACAGAGCTGCTTGTGTCGACACTCCAACGACACCATCTCCGGCTCAAGTACATCGACATTGAACACTCTATGTCGACATGCGCCAAGAACGTCAAGCAAACAACAATTCTCTACACGGACCCAATCCTCAAGAGCAACTTCTAGCGCAAGAACATCGACATCGTCAAAATCAAGCTACTTTCGTGCAAGCACAAGAAAGGCAATGTCTACGCCAACAAGAGGAAGATCGAGCGTGCCAACACCAACAAGAGCAAGATGTTGAAGCGCTCCGACAACAACAACAACAATGGCGTGAAGCCCAAGCACTTGAGGCTCAACGTGCCCTTCACGACCCAAGTAGCGCCATAGCCGACCGCAATGGTCAAACGCGCGAGCAACAAGAACCGCTTCACGAAGAAATACAAGAGAGTAACTATGAAGCAAGAGTACATTGAAAAGTCCCACAAGCTCGAAAAGAACATCAAGCTCGTCAAGAGCAAAATGAGGTTGATAACCCTCCACGTCAAGGGCGACATCATCACCCTCAACCCCAACACAATGAAGAGCAACATTACGGCAAGCTCAAGTTCACCATGCCCAAGTTCACCAGAAGAAATGATCTCAAAGAGTACCTTTCATGGGCATTGAAGGTCGACAAGATCTTTCATTTGCACAACTATGAGGAATAGAAGAAGATCACCATGGCATCCCTTGAGTTCCAAGACTATGTACTCATATGGTGGGAACAAGTCATCGAGCGCCGCGAGGAAAGAGGCGAGCCACCCATCACAACATGGGCTCAAATGAAGGATGTCATGAGAGCGTGCTTTGTGCCAACATACTACAACCGCGACCTCTTCAAGAAACTCCAACTCCTCAAGCAAGGAATAAAGACAGTTGAAGAGTACTACAAAAAAATGGAGATTGCCATGATACGAGCCAATGTCACGGAAGATGATGAGCAAACTTGGGCCCATTTCTTGTATGGACTTAACCATCCTATCAAGAAGATTGCTGACTTCCAACCTTACTCCAACCTCATAAAGCTAGTGCATCAAGCTACCAAGGCGGAATGGCAAGTGCAAGATGACTTCAAGTACGCCAAGTACTCTTCCAAGAGCTACGGCTACTCCTACAACCAAGCTTCAACGACTACAACGACTCCTACCTCAACAAAAGCTTCACCAAGCAAAGGCGACAAGTCCAATTACAAGAAGACTTCGACAACTTCAAGTTGTCCTCCTACTACAAGCAACTTCAAGCCGAGCGCGTCATCATCATCTACTCCAACCGATGAGACAATCAAGACAAGTTCCATCAAGTGTCTCACATGCGGTGGCCGAGGCCACAAGTCCTTAGTGTGCACTAACAAGCACACCATGATCCTCAACGACGACGGAACCTATGACTCCATGAGTGAAGAGGAAATGGAAGCCCTTGAGCAAGTGGCCATGCACCGGCAACTATGTCGGCATTCTGGGAACAGGGGTACTCAGACTTGCCTGCCTGCGGCCCACGGCGTGGCTCCATGAGCGGTCTGGTATGACCCAACTTCGACAATGACAACTCAAGACCCTCGCGAGGGGCCAAGCCTCACGAGGTGGACGACACCAAGACCTCCAAAGGGAGCAGCCCCCTCGGGTTGGCTCCCGAGGAGTGGAGATTTCCATGCAAGCCTCACCTAGCGAGGCTCGGGTGACGTGAGCCATGACAACCAAGGCTAGGCGGGTGTCAGTGGGTGCAGTGTACTAGTTTCCTATTTGGTGCTAAGGAGGCAAGCGCAGGCGCGGAGTCCCGAGGAATCAGCCAAAGGTTTCCATTCTCCTGCAACGAGACCAAGACTTTGAGGATGGTAGGACGGAGGTCATCGCCGAGCCCACCACGACGTCATGACTAAAGGCTTTTGCAGGCGAAGACTACTTTCGTCAGGATAAGATGTACTAGTTGTCTCCCTTCGAATTTGGCTGTTGTGGGATCTCTTCCCGTCTTCATTTGGGAAGATGACCAAGGCCACTATATATAGGACCTAGCCACCACCATGGGGGGAGGGTGTATCATATTGCCCACTATCATTTGCATGATCACATAGACACATTGAGCACCAATTACCATGTTCATGCTTTTGATACACCATCTCATTATGACATCATTTTGCACAATGGTAGAATTTGTAGCTTTGTGCACCATGACAAGTACCACACCATTGTGTGCATGACAATGAATGAATTTGCCCTCATGAATGCTTTACATATCATTCTACATCATCTTCATAAGCTTCATGTGCTTTATCACGAATAATCTCGCTGCACGGACTCATACTTACTTGATGGACAATCTGTGTGTGCTAACCATTGTATTTCCAGTGTCATTTGTGTTTGCTCTTTTTGCATGTATACCACTCCGACGACACCTTGGAGTACTTGGATTGCAGAATGTATTCAACTCCGTCCAACTACAAGTCCATCCAGGACAACCGTTTCAATGGTGATGAGGATCACGATCCTAGGTCGGATCTTTCCCAAGGGGGGAGATGATGTGGAGCATCCTACGATCATCCCCATGTACACTACGTGTACTCTCCAAGCCCCAAGAGGAAATAAGACGAGACCTCAAGTATACGCCATTAGACACAAGGTTTACTCGCTCCTCTCCGAATCGCCACTTTCCACATGTGAGACATAGCCACTACCTCAAACATATGTGCTATGCATGACCAGGAACCAAGAGGAAGGCCATGGAACAACTACGAGCATTGGACAAGACAGCGAGGACACCAAGCGCGAGGAACAAGAGGAAGAGATGCCAGGAAGCAACAGTTCTCGGATGTCTGACAGTCACCGGAAGACTGACCATTACCGGACGTCCGACGCCTGGAGTCTTCACTAGCCAGCCCAAGTCCCAGCCAACGAGACCTACAGCGGTCGGGCAACCGACGCCGACCAGATGTCTGACATCCTCCAGCGCCCGGACAACCAGTCCCGACCGACAAATCCACACCCGAGCCAAAACATCGGACTTTCGACGCTTCTCGGACATCTGGTCCCTCGCGAGCCACCGGACATCCAGTAACCGTCGGACGTTCGACGCCTGTCTGTGTGCAGAGTATCGAGCCAAGGCCCATGTACCCCTTTAGTTCGCCCCCAATTGCACTATGACTATAAATAGGACACCCCCTCCTCCTAGTTAGGGTTAGCAATGGTTTAGCTCATTTGAGAGATAGAGCTTTTCTCATCCATACAGATCTACTCCATCGAGAGAGATCGCGACCTCTATGGAGAAGATCCACCTTGGATTCAAGACCCCTTCATTGGAATACATCTCAAGACCTCCTCCTGGAGATGAACTCGCTACTTGTATCGTCCTTTGTTGGATTTGGATCGTGTATCCCTTTGTGTTCATGGATCTAGCATATGTGTGACCATATCTTGTTGATTTGAGTGTTCCCTCTCGCTTCCCCTCTTGATTTCCCTTGCGTTTCCCCTCGTGTTCTTCGTTTTCTTTGTAGGATCCCTCCATTTCGTGAAAGATCGGGCATCTAGGGTTCTACCCTACATCATCTACCTTGTGCTAAATTTCCCTTTGTTGTTCATGTACCTGTGTGGATGTGTGATTTGGGCTTGTTCTTGAGTGTTCCTCTTGTTTTCTCCCTTGTGGTCTTCTTGTTCTTGGGGATTTCCCCTTCAATTCGTGAAAGATCTCCATCTAGGGTTCCACCCTACAACACACACTATCGAGCGCCAAGTACAACGACTTGCGACCAAGCTCAACATCAACAAGCAACCCATGATATTTGACATTGGAGATCTCGTGTGGATACACCTTCGCAAGGACCGCTTCCCCAACAAACACAAGTCCAAGCTTCTACCTCCAGCCGACGGACCCTTCAAGGTGCTAGCACTCTACAACAACAATGCATACAAGATCGATCTCCCATGCGACAAGTACAACGTGAGCAACATCTTCAACATCAAGGATCTCTCTCCCTACCATGGTGATGAGGATTTCGATCCGAGGTCAGATATTTTCCAGGGGGGGGGGGAAATGATGTAGAGCATCCCAAGGTCATCCCCATGGACCTACCTACGTCTCCCACGACACCACTTGGACCAATGACAAGAGCTCGAGCAAAGGCTATCGAATATAAGGTGAACTCGCTCTTCCCCGAACTACCACTTTCTACATATGAGACATGGCTACTACCTCGAGTGGAGACCCTATGTGTGATCAGGTACTTAGAGCAAGGCCATGGAGCAGCTACACCCAACGGACAAGACGGTGAGGACACCAAGTACAAGGGTCAAGAAGTGGAGTTGCCAGAAAATCTCTAGCCATCGAACGACCAAGGCTTGTCGGACGTCCAACGCCTGTGGCATCAGCCAGCTAGACAAGTCCCAGCCAGGAAACACTCCAGCGGCTGGACGACCGACACACACCGGACACCCGACACCTCCCAGCGCCCGGATGACCGAGCACCACCGAACGACCGACACCACCATCACTGAGCAAAATGTCGAAAGTATGGAAGCCTCCGGAAGACCGATGTCTCGGACGTTTGACCCTTCCCGGACGACCGATGCAACTTGACTAGAGCTGAAACGTCAGACTTTCGACAAGTATCGGACATCCGGACCCTCGCGAGCCATCGAACGACCGGTGAATGACAGACGTCCGCCACCTGTGTGTTAACAGCATGTTGGGTCTTAGCCCATGTACCCCTTCATCCACTTAGACTATAAATACTCCTTCTCCTCCCTCTTTCTAGGGTTAGCAAAGGATAAGCTCATTTGAGAGACAGAGCTTTGCTCATCCACTTGGTTACTTCTCCATTGGAGTCCACGGCCTCATCGGAGAAAATCCCCCAACGGATTCAAGACCCCATCACGGGAACACCCCTCAAGACCTCCTCATGGAGAAGAACTACCTCCACTTGTATCATCCTTTGTTGGATTTGGATCATGTATCTCTTTGTGTTTTGAGAATCTAGCACATGTGTAATCGAATCTTGTGGGTTTGAGTGTTTTCTCTCGTGTTTTCCCTCGTGTTCTTCGTTGGATCCCCTTCAACCGTGAAAGATCGGGCATCTAGGGTTCTACCCTACATCATTCTCTCAATCCTTTTGTAGAATTCTTCTTCATCATATTCAGTGTCTATGGCTTCATCTTCAGATTCTACTGTCAAATCTGCATACGCTCTATTTAGTTATGACATCCTTTTCATATTTGATTCGATGACTGCTCTTGCTTTCACGTCAGTGACTAGTCTCGTCAAAGACGATGAAGTATCAATTTCCTTCGAGAGCTTAGTTAGAGGAATATTCAACGAGGAAGGAATTTACAACAGAATGAGCTTGATAGATTATAGGTTCAACTACTATGAGGGTTATACAACAAGCAAACAGATGTAACAGAATGAGACATAACATAGCTGAATCAAATAGAAAATCAACTGAAAGGTTACACAAGTAAAACAAAGGTACCAACTGGAAACAAAGGAATATAGTCAAGGATAATGATAGGGATAAATACAGATACATAGGATGAGGGCCACATAACAAGATAAATGATCAGGTAATCTATCGGCACAGAGCATGAATGAAAACTACTGAATGAAATGCAGTAGAGTAGACTTAACCAGTGGTGCTCGATGGCGACAAGAGATTTGGTAGATCAATTCACCCTTCTGCCGAAGGGCTATGTCTGGTTGGAGGGGCTGTGACTTAACACGGAAGACAAACTCTCTTCACCCTATGCTCCTTCAAAGCAGAGCTGGTCAGACTCAGGTTGATTTCACTCATTGTAGATCCTTGTCGGCGATCTCCAAACCTTCGGTCGACCTTCGCGAACCACAATCACTCTTGGTTGCTAAAGATCAAGATCGGTGAAGACAACAACTCTTTAACACTAGAAGCCAAACCTATCCGTCTAGAGAGTGTGTAGCTCTAGAGTAATAGGTACAAGAACTCTTACTTAGAACTGCTATGATGCTAAACCACTGTCTAAGTTTGGGATCTTGGTTTACTCTCGGTGGATCTTAAAATGAAATCACTCGGAGAGGGGTTACTCAATTCAATCTTCTCAGAGATCTCAAGCAGAGCAGCCAATGATCAAAGTTGGATCGGGGTGGCTATTTATAGGCGCAGCCTTCCCAGAAGGGAAATGACCAAATTGGACATCGGCCTTAGCCAATGGCCAAACGATACGATTCCAATGGTCGGATTTGAGAACAATGGTTACATTTCTTGCGGAGCAAGAAATGCTAACACCTCGGTCCGAGGCAAATCTCTTGTGGCGAAGAAGATCACAGTCTCTTGCTGACAAGTATTTGCTCGGAGCACAAAGAGATTTCCCTCGCATCTTTCATAGGTTGTGGCTAAGCATCACAGCTGATCTAAGCATCAGAACCTATACCCCTCTTAATATACGGAGGTCCTATGACTCGTTAGACTGAAATAAGAAAAACGAAATGAATGATACGTCTTCACTTTGTCTTCGACTTCAATCGGTGCAGTCAATTTCTTTGGATGACAGTATAAAAATAAAAGTTTGCTTCACCAGTAAACTTTCAAGGGGTCGATTTCTTCACATTAATCTTCTTGACTCTATCACTTCAAAAAATATAGCTCGTTCTTCTTTGCAGCTCGGATATGCTTTGGTGAAGTTCCTCGAACTCAGCATCGAAGACAACATTCTCTTCGGTTGTGTATGGAATTTTCTCTCTGTATGCACTAGCAAACAAATTAGTCCATACCTGTTTCTGTCAACAATCTCCAAAACACAAGGTATGCAGATATTGCCCAATAGGAAAGTTATAATGTGAAAGGACAGTATGACTGGGAGCGAACTGTTGTAATGTTAAAGGAAGTCAGGACGAGTAGGAGCGAACTGCTAGCGGTTTCTCGATTGTAAAAATGTTGATTGGGGTGTGCGAACGGCGGGGTAGTGGCTTGCCCGGTGGATAAATGGCTTCATGCACAGTACTATGGGGGCCCAATTAGATGTCATGTCTACTAGACCCATTTCGTAGGCTTGACAATATAGCATCTACGTGTTTGCACATCAAGCGTCGGGAAAATTTCAGGTGATATGAAGCTTTCCATGCTCCCATGATACGGGATTCCGAGAGGCCTTGGATCTGAGATCGAACGGTTGCATGGCGTGATTCTAGACCTATGGGAGAATATCACATCATGGATGTTTTTTCTGCAAATTTTCAACAACTTAGCATGCGACCGTTCGGGCTCTTAGCGGCCCGTATCATGGTCGCGCCTACCACAAGTGTCGCCTCGCTCGCATGGTCGCGCCCTTGGAGATTTCTGACGGCTATAAATGAGTAGTTTTTTTGCCTACTTCACATGCATGAAACTACTTCCTCTGTCGAGATGCGTTAGGCTATGTGATGTTGCCATCTCATACATAGTCATCACTTATACTCACTCATACAATAAGGTTAGCTATAAGGTTCTCTGTAAGAGTTTTTTTACTTCTCTCTATCTCTTTCATTGTAGAAATGCATTTATTGCATTTGCCAAGGAGTACATATATACTCCCTCCGTCCTTGAAAGAGTGTACTTCAAACTTTGTTGGAGGGTCAAACTATCTCAAAGTTTGACCGAGTTTGTGCAAACATATATCAATGCTTGTGAAAACAAATAGGTATATGACAAAAACATACTTTATCATGAATCTAATGCTACTAATTTGATGGCATAAATGTTGTTCTATTATTGTATAAATACGGTCAAACATAAAAAGTTTGACTTTCCAAGAAAGTTGGAAGTACACTCTTTCAAAGACGGAGGGAGTAAGTAACTAGGGTCTTGCACGAGAGGCCACTCCCAACATTTTTTCATGTCTCGCTCCTCCACATATAAGCAAAAGTGTCATGTAAGTGGGATATAAGCCCATTATTGTAGGGTACTTGTTCTTAGCACCTGTATGCCTTGGAGGGGATCAGGGGAGACTCACCCCGGTCGTAGCGCCGCAATAATAATGATAATTGCCATTCAGATCACAGGGACCCACCTGTCTAGAGGTAACGAGCGGTCAAATCACACAACCCTGCATTTCCAACAGTAAGTTGAATCCGCTACTCCCTCATCTTCTCGCCTCTTTGTCGAACCGACTAGGCGGAACTGCCCCGCATACTGCACGGGAAAATCCCCGTCCTCGACTTTTAAATATAACTTTGTACATGGATTGCACCATGGAGCAAAGCCAGAATAAAACAGCGGTACACATGTATACAACACGCGCATCACGTTCGTGTCACACCCCAGATGATTGGTCGGTCTGGCACTCCGCTCACCAAATGGAACGCGCGTCATATTGCATTTGCACACAAATGTGGGACTGCAATTGAGAATTGACCATAGGCACACTCCCCCGTCCCCACAAGTTGGCTAAGTTAATAGAAGACAGAGACGAGTGATAGTATTGGAGCAGTGTTGTACACACTTTGTTGCCTGGACAATCCCTGCATGACATGGGAGATCAGTTCGTCCATGCATGTGAGCAGACTCCAGTAGACGGTTGGATTGGCTATCATATACATATCATGCAGGCTGTGTTGTACCGGGCTGTAGTTCTAATGGGAAATCTCAAAAAAGGAGCACCAGGTATATTACATTAGCAATAAAATTTGAGTCCATTTTCAGTATAAATACAAATCTACTCTAGTCACCATAGTCGGCTAGGGTAACCTCTCCCCTCCATGCTTCACCAGTGAGCCCATGGATTCGCTTCTCCCCTCTTCCCACCGCTCCATCGGCCAGCAGGGGGGAGGGGAATCCTGGTCCCTCTACTCGGGTTATTAGTTTATGTTAGGGTTTTTAGTCATGGCTCACACAGAGCTCACACAGATGTCGGCGCGCCTTCTCTGTGTTTCCCTTTCAGGCTCCGATCCTCCTTGATCTCGTTCGTGTTCACATTGTCGATGGCACTCCAGCGTAGATTCATGTAGTCTCCTTTGGGGTGGTTAGGTTAAGGTTTCTTGTCATCTCGCAAGATTAGGTGTCATATGCTCCGGATCACTGCGAGGCTTAAAAAGCGACAACTGCGTTCCTCGAGGGCGCTGGTCATTGGGGGAACATGCATGAAAGACTAGTCGGTTGCCATCTAGGTTAATCCGGCTATGTTAAGACATCAATTGACGCCTTTTCTACGAGTTTCTATTTAATTTGAGCTATTATCCTCATCTAGTTTGACCGTGGGGACGTAGTCGATGGAGCTCTAGTGTAGGTTGTCTCCTTGGGGCAGTCAGGTTAGGGTCTCTTGTCATGTGGCATTTCTTTGGGTGTTATGTCAATCTGGTGCTTTAGATCAAAATGATGATACCTGCACCTCCGAGGTGGTGCTCCTTAGGGGCACGTGCATGAAGACTTATCGACAATGATTGGCGAGGTCAAGCCGGCTCCGGTAGAATAGCATCGATAGCAATGTGTTGACGACTCATTCCGACTGCAGTTGGTCATTTGGTGGTCTTCGAATCTCGATGTATTTTTCACCAAAGGCACTTGTACCACTGGCAAACAATCATAATAGACCCGGTCATTAAAAAAGGTTGCATATAGTTTATGCCCAAAAGCAAAACAAAGATTGACGTCCCTTTACTTTTTTTTGCAAAAGCCAAAGATTACAAATTTTCTAAATTTTGATTTCACTTTTTGTTGTGTAACACCCTGTTAGGCCTGGCGGGATCAATACTAGCCCCACAGACCAACACTAGTCTTTCCTGCGCACTTTGCCTCACTCGTGAGCACCCAGGAGCTACATCCCAGTTGGTCACCCATCCTAAATTACTCCAAGCCAAGCACACTTAACTTTGGAGTTCTTTTCGAATGGGCTCCTGGAAAAGAAGGAATTCCTTGTTGATATGAGTAGTCTATCATTCCTATCAAGCCAGACTCTCGCATACACCCCCCACTAAAGGAAATGACGTCCTCGTCAGCCCATCAGGAACGTTCCCTCTTGGCACACGTATGCGCATCCAGTCCAGCACATGTGCCATGCCATGTGCCACAACGGGCCATATACCCACGTACCTGACCCGTGCATGTCCGCGTAACCGCGAGGGTCCGCTCTGATACCAAATGTAACACCCTATTACGCCCGACGGGGTCAAGACTGGCCACACAGACCAACACTAGTCTTTCCTGCGCACTTTGTCCTTAGTCGTGCGCACCCGGGAGCTACTTCCCGGTCGGTCACCCATCCTAGAATTACTCCAAGCCAAGCATGCTTAACTTCGTAGTGCTTTTCGAATGGGATCCTAGAAAAGAAGGAATTCCTTGTTGATATGAGTAGTCTATCATTCCTATTAAGCCAGGCTCTCCCATGTTGAAAAAAATACATTTGAAGTTGTAGCTAGCTATTTGAAATGTAAATTATGCATGCTTTATATGTATAATGTGGTAATCAAACAAAATATATGGTGTGCCTCCATTTAGATGTGAATTGCAAAAGCCACACATTACCTCAAATTCAAACTACTTTGTCAATAGATGCAATGTGTTCAAACGCTGCCATCGACATCTCAATTTTAAATGAGTTCAGGCTTGTTCATTCTATATTTTCACCCGTCATAATTTGACCCGTGTGGTTGTTCGATTAATCGAGGGCCAGTGACCATAAGTGAATATTACAAAGTGCGACCCGACACATATGCCATTTGAAATGCTTGTTTTTATGGAGAGGAAAAAGAAAACTAGTCCACTATATAGACAAGAGCCTTCACGCTTGCTAGTGTTACTTTCTTCACACACTCTCATCCTCTCCAGATCTTGTGGACCCTGCAGAACATTTTAATCTGCCAGTGTTTGACGTGTACTTTACTTGTTTCAGTGTTGCAGCAAATCCTCCAATCAAATAGCTTATATTAGCACCTTTCTAGGGAGTACTTTTTCCTGAAAGAAGGACCGGTCAATTTTTCGTTATTTGTACACATTCTCACAACTTTGTTTTAGTTCTAAAGCTCTTTTAGGGTGATTGACGTAGTACTCGGAGTACTACCCAGTACTTACCCATATGATTTTTATTAGTCGTCACATTGATTGTAAGCATAGCAAATGGAAGATTAGGTCTAGTGTGAAGATTATCTTAAACCCTACCGCCGCCGTTGAGATGAGGCGAGCGGCGAGGGAACCATGGAGAACGGGGGACAAGGAACGTTGTTCCATCCGACCTCCTCCTCTTGTTGTTGGAGACGGAATACTCTGGTGGCTCCAGCAGGCACTGCACCCTTATGAATGGCACACCGTACTTGATCGATTCGTCATCCTCTGGATGTTCGACCTTCGAACTGCACGCCCACCACCTCTGCATGACTTTCGCCTCGGGCGAATTTGTATGCTCCATCACCCGGACGAGATACTCAATGAACTCGAACGACTGCGGCATGACTGCCGCCGAGGAGTACATCGCCGCCCTCATCACTGTCGTCTCCCTCTTTACCATACATTGCTACATGGCCTCACCGTCCTTGAAATCTCCCACTCGTTGTCAAACCAAGTCAGGATCTCCTTAACCTGGCTAACTTCGCCTGGTCGCCGCTGGCGATCTGCATGATTCACTTCTACATCCTCTCCAGAGATGTGCTTTTGAGAGGTGTGGTGCTTGCTTTGGAAGATGAGAGAAGAGATGGTGGTCTTGGAATGGAGAAGAGGTAGAGGCGAGACTGTGGTTTTGCAATGGAGAAGATGGAGAGGATAGGGGGTGGTTTTGCAATGGAGAAGAGGGAGGGGTAAGACAGTGGATTTGGAATGGAGAAGATGGAGAGGTGGAGGATTTGCAATGGATAAGAGGGAGAGGAGCGTGCGATGGCGGTTTATGATTGGATGAGAGGGGCAACACGCTATGACTGTCAAAATCAATTTACCCTTCAATTAAGAAGTGACCCCACACTAACTAGCCTCCCTTGTATATTCTGCCTCATATTTTGACCATGTTTTAATAAATAAAATATATGTTGTACGGTGCAAAAATAATATAATTGGAAAGTACATTCAGATACTAATCCAATGATATGATTTTTGATGACATGCATTCACATTTTGCTTATCAAATATAGTACATGGTCAAACTTTGACCCAAAATACGATGGTGAGGGATTTATGGACTAAGGGGTCCTCGAGGCACCGACCCATTGAATATGGGCCGGATTGGTGAAGCCGAATAACGACGGGGGATCTATGAACCCGTGGTGTGCTCTCCAAGTCAAGGATAGGCAGGATCTCTTTTCTCCTTATTGTAATTTATCTCCGGTAACCTTAACCCTACTGGTGTCTATATAAACTGAGGGTTGTAGTCTTTAGAGCGGGAGCTATATTCATAACCTCACCACCTTAGGGTTTTAGCTCATCCTGATCTCGAGGTAGATCTACTCTATAAATCATACTATACATCCAATACAATCAAGCAGGACGTAGGGTATTACCTCTTCGAGAGGGCCCGAACCTGGGTAAAGATCGTGTTCATCGTCCCTTGTTCCCCATCGATCCTAGATCCATAGCTTGGGACCCCCTACCCCGAGGTCTGCCGGTTTTGACACAGAAATTGGTTCTTTCATTGAGAGTTCCGCTGTGCGGTTGCCCATAGGATCGATGGCTCGTCTGATCATAGGAGAAGGCATCAGATCCAGGGACTTCTTTGTCCCCGGTCAACTCTTCACGTTCAGCAGCATCATGCTGCACGCTGACCCAACTAGTCTTTGGATCAGATCGACAACTTTTCTCCTAAACATCGAATTTGATTCAGTAATCTAGAATATGTTGCGGACACACAGGCTGATCTGGTCTTCGCCGAATTCACTACCCCCTTCTGCACCCTCACAGGCCTCGCCATGCCCGCTCTGGAGTCCCCCTCCAATCTGATCTATAGATCGGCCCCCGCCCTCCGAACAGCTTCGGGCCAGGAGGTCTCCGCTTCACTGGGGGCCAGACTCCACCATCGGTAGGATCCGTTAGGTCTGCGGAAGGCCTATCCTCGGTCTTCGAGGCAGAATCAGGAGGCGGAGGCCAAGAGTCAATCTCGGCCGAACCTTTCCATCACAACACTCCTCTGTCCTTAAGCCCTTACGACGAGCCGCCAACCGATGGCCAGAGGTCAACCCCAGCCCAAAGCAGCTCGATCTCGAATCCCGGCATGGAAACCACACGCAAAAACCAAGGTCCGTCCTTAGTCCCCAGTGACAATATGGACCCTCGCAAGGATCAAGCACCGCACCCCGAGTTTAGCTCGGCCTATGGAAACCATGGACCGGCCAGGGCACTGACTTCTCCCCACCCAATTACAACGAAATTTGGCCTAGAGCCCTCAAATTCGGTGACCTTCGCTATGTTAAACGAGGCGCTAGACCGAATCTAGAAAATGACCATCCAGGAGGACTTGCCCTCTGCCCACAATCATCAATCCTTTGAGGCACACCAAGGGGAATTTTACGTCCCACCCACCACCCACTTGGTAGCCACTGTCGATGATTTAACCGATATGCTAGATTATAATTCAGAAAATTCCGGGTACATGGACGAGCATAGCGGAGCCACGACTAATACCGATGTTGCCCCCCGTCACCGGCCACTAGTCGGCCATGTCCACCTATGATATTTACATGGTGGACACCCTCAAGGACGGCGATGGCACTCCCAATCAGGACCAAGACAAGCCCGAAGATGAGCCGCCCAAGTGTCAAAGACATCATCATCGATCAAAGCCACGTCGAAGCCATGCGAGCAACGTGAACTCTGTGGAGAATGGCACCGCAAATAATACGGATGACCTCGCCGGAGCCGCAGCCAACAAACATCATCAAGATGACCCTGCGGGGTAGGAGGACCCGCTCATCCAAGAAAACCCGGATGACTCCGAAGACAGTGACTACTTCCCACTCTCCGAAGAAGAAGCCAACCTCTAGGATGATGATTGCATGGTCCCCAAAGACCCTCTGGAGTAGGAGCGGTTCAAACGGAGGCTTCTAGCCACCGCCCGTAGTCTGAAGAAACAAAAACACAGAATCAAGGCCGAACACCCTCAACGATTGATGGACCAAAGTCCTAGCCGCAGAAGAAGGGTACAACCACGAGCAGCCAATCAAAAGTTATCCCAAACAAAGATTGTTTCCACAATTCAACGATGAGGCCGTAGAGCCCACACGTCCAACATACACACGCGCCGAACAGCCGGACCGCCCCCCTAAACGGCGGGACAGATAAGCTGATGAGGCTGAACACCCCGCCGCCCACCTCGCCATTATGGCAAGGATCAAGTGCGGCCCGCCTACAAGTACGACCTCCTTCATGATCTAGATACTCGAGGATGCCGTACCAGGTCCATCTACGGACCCAGGGAATACCCGCCCACTCACCGAGAAGAATATTACGACTGGCCGAACCGAAACGACAGAATCTGGGAGCAGCATCGGACTCGGATGGATGAAGACCTCCAACGTGATGCATCCCGAGTTCTCGGCACTGCACACCCCCTGTTGGTGTCAAAACCGGTAGATCTCGGGTAGGGGGTCCCGAACTGTGCGTCTAGGCGGATGATAACAGGAGACAAAGGACACAATGTTTTACCCAGGTTCGGGCCCTCTTGATGGAGGTAAAACCCTATGTCCTGCTTGATTAATATTGATGATGTGTGTTACAAGAGTAGATCTACCACGAGATCAAGGAGGCTAAACCCTAGAAGCTAGCCTATGGTATGATTGTTGTTCGTCCTACGGACTAAAGCCATCCGGTTTATATAGACACCGGAGAGGCTAGGGTTACACAAAGTCGGTTACAATGGTAGGAGATCTACATATCCGTATCAACAAGCTTGCCTTCCACGCCAAGGAAACTCCCATCCGGACACGGGACGAAGTCTTCAATCTTGTATCTTCATAGTCTTGGAGTCCGGCCGATGATGATAGTTCGGCTATCCGGACACCCCCTAGTCCAGGACTCCCTCAGTAGCCCCCGAACCAGGCTTCAATGACGACGAGTCCGGCGCGTATGTTGTCTTCAGCGTTTGCAAGGCTGGTTCTCCTTCACGCTCCAGGTGTTTGCCGGATAGTGTCCGGTTGCTTCATAAATGTTGTGCTCCTTGGCTTCTACGTCCAATAATGGCCTTCTTCCACGTGTCGTACAAATGCGAAGAGCCAGGGTATTCTTACGTTTTACCCCCTAGCCGCGCGAATAAGCTACCTATAAGAGAGGCGAGGATCCAGATCCAAATCACACCATCATCCTTCCGCAAGTACTCATCGAGGTGCATCTGACAAAAAATCCATTCCAACATGGACAATCGACGCGGCTCCTCTTCTCGCGCTCCCAGTCCTCAGCCAGGAGATTGGAGGAGATGCTCAGTCCCGCATAGCGAGTTAGTGACGCTCCAAACAGAGGGATACCTTCCCCCGGCCTTTATGGTTCCGGTTCCAGCCGGACTGGCCACCTACAAGGGTGGGAAGCAGGCGGAGAGCATCCCCAATCCCTCCAAAGGAGAGCGGGTATGCTTCGTCCCCTACTTAATAAGGGGACTCGGATTTCCTATACATCCGTTTCTCCGGGGGCTCCTGGAGTTCTATGGACTCCAACTTCACCACCTCACGCCTGCCTCCATTTTGCACATTACGGGCTTTGTAGCTCTTTGCGAGCTGTTCTTGGGCATCGAGCCCCATTTTGCATTGTGGAAGAGGCTGTTTTGCCTCGTACCCCGTTCTCACGGGGGGTCGATATATCATGTGGGCGGAGCCGAAATATGGCGCATCGCCGGGACCGGATATCTATCCGGAACTCCAAAGAAGGCGTCCGAAGACTGGCCTTCGGAGTGGTTCTATATGGAAGACGCCCCGCTGCCGGATCCAGTTCGGATCAGCCTCCCGGAGTTTGGCAACGCTCCTCTAAAGACAGGCCTGAGTTGGCGCCCGCGGAGCCCTCAACGGGAAGATGATAGGAGCGTCCACTATCTGATGGGTCGGATACGGCTACTAGCCCATTCTGGATTAACCATGATTGGAGTCATGGCCACATGCATTATGCGAGGGGTGCAGCCGCTCCAATATAGGGGCCACCCCATGTGGGATTTTAACAGGGATAATGACACCACCCGTCATTGCTACACGGGACCGGGATCGGCCGCCGATCTGGTGAAGATCCTGTCCGGCTTGTACAAGGGGGAGGAGGAGGACTTTCTCCGCACGAGTCCATTGAATGGATTCTCCATGAATAACCCTTGAAGCTGGGTAAGCGGACGTTTATATATCTGATCCGCGCTTTCAAAGATAAGTGTCTTACCTTATGATTTCGACGCAGGAACTGCGCCGGGATGTGGAGGGCATAAAAAGCCCAACTCCACAACCCGAGATCCAGTAAGATCCCTTGATCCGGCCTCCGAAGAGGATCCGGACATTAAGGTGGATTTGATTGACGGGGTGTTCCACCAGCTCAGCATAGACAATTCTCTAGTCGCCATTACGGCTGACTACCCCGGTTTATGTCCGGCTTCCCAGGTGAGCACGACCGAAGTCCTGAAACTGTTACTTTTTTAATGCTTATTCCTGACCACCGTGTACCAATGGTGCTTGGCAGGAGGTGCCTTTACAGCGGGAAGCCGAGCCTGCAGCGACTGATCAAGCGAGGTCAGTGCGGCCTAGCAGGCGGAAGAGGAGTGCGGCGCAAATCGAAACATCGCCGCAAAGGTATGGTGCACCATTGTCTTTTAAGGGAAAGACTCCTGGGAGGCATATTAATGCTCATGATTCTTCCAGGAGAAAGAGCGCTCGCCGGACTGAGTCCGGAGAGGGTGCCCACCAAGCCTCCGCCAGCCAGGCTCCAACGCCTGGTCCGGAGGGGGAGGCGAGCGCAAGGCGCGAGCCGTATGCTCCTCCAACGGAGGATGCCGACAGGTTGTCCGCCACCAGGTCTGAGGTGGAGAGCGACATGAATCACAGGCGCCGTCGGATAGTTCTTCGTGACGCATGTTTCTCCCCTGAGGCGTTAAATGCCTTTAATGCGGGAGACGCGCACCTCCGTGCTGCTCAAGATGGTTTAACCAGAGCCACGGAGCAGTATGTAAAGGACATACGGGTAAGGAATTTTAATAGTTATATATGCCAGTAGCTCCCGAGACTTAAAATAGTTAAACTAACTGATTTAAGGATCATTTGTTATGCAGGATCTTACTGAGAAGAATACCCACCTGTCTCAGGAGCTTCAGGAATGCAAGGCCCAACTTGAGGCCGCACTAGCCTCTGCCGAGGGAGCCACGGAGACCCCCTCTGGTAATTCATATTTTGAAAAAATAAGTAGTTTATGAAGTGCGGCGTGTGTGTATAGTCTGACAATAATATTGCAGAGGGTGCCGGACAAGATCCGGACAAGCAACAGCTGTTGCGCCAGTTGAAGGCCGGCGAGAGGGTGCTTATGAGGGTGCAGCAGGAGAGGAACTGATGCGGACATGAATACCTTGGATATGACCAAAAATATTGCATATATGCATATTTGTCAGGTGATTTCTAGTGCAAACTATTCAATAATCTATTTATGTTATCCAGAACAAAAATACTTCACACACTTTTGTATTTTGTCTAATTGCAGGTGTATGGGACATTTGTACAATCCACATATGAAGATAAGGAAGAAAGAGATGTTTATTTGCTGTCCAAAAAGTTCTCTCACGTCACTTTTGGCCCAAGAAAAGATAGAGTCCAAGTCTCTCACGTTCTGGATTCAGATTCGGACTGCACAGACATACCTGACTCAAAACGCACACAAGTTTTTCATACGGACTCCGAATTGGGTGATTCTTTTTTTGTTGGAAACTAGATTTCGTGCACTTTCCAACCCAATTGGAATCACCTTCAAATTCGTCTGGAGCGTTGAGTTGTGGACGAAACAATCTGATGCTGCAGCAGAATCCGAGTCAAACTACAAGTCCAAAGGTGTTACATCACCTCCACTTGGGCCCATTGGCCTTGTACGACCTAGATTTAGTTTTAGGCTGCCTTGGGACGTCCTCCCACCTCCTTGGCCGCCACCCCTTGCTCCTGTATAAGTAGATCCATCTAGTAGCTTTTCGTTGGGTTTTGTTTAGATTAAAAGTTCGCCATAGCTGCAACTTCGCGTACTTCGTTTGTGTTCAACGACCAGACAAAGGCGTCACAGAACCCCACCTTGATCAATAAAGCTTTCATCTTATATTCGCAATATTCAGATTGCAATCTCAGTTTCTTGCTTGTTCTTCGTTTGCTCGCAGGAAACAGACCCTCCTGGTCAGGTTGATCGTGCTCCGGCGTGGTCAATAACCTCTCGGAGTTGGTTTAGCGATTGCTAAGGCGCGACGTCCTCGCACGTTAGTAGTCGGAACGTCAAAGTCGACTTCCACCAAAGCGAAATCCATCATCTCATCGAAAGACGGGACACCTCTGCCTCTATCAAGTGGTATCAGAGCACTGTTCAGTAAAATAGGTGTATCTTCCTCATACGAAGTCCGTTTTGGCTCCGTGAGTACTCAAATTGAAGATAGAGACGAGCCGCATCTAAATAGTTGCAGAAGTTAGTTCAATATTTGACACCTCAAAATCGGCTTCTAAATAGCTCTTTTTGCCCTCCGAAGTTCGTGAACACAGCTTGTTCCAATTTTTCAGGCCAGTTTTAGAATTCTTTGACTCCTCATATCAACTCGGAATTGAGTGATTCTTTTTGCATTGGAAAGCTTGAGTTAGTAGCATTCTTTGAAAGAATTTATCAGAAAATTGTCTCAAACTTTTCAAGAGAAAAGTTGGAGAGAGAGTTGTTGTATATCCTGCTTGGCAGTTGTTTTTCATCATTATCTTCACTGTCGTTGTGATCTTCACTTATATCTTGCTGTCAAGAGCTACTTGGTATCCTTCATTGATGCTAGTTGTGCTACGCCGTGACCTCATTAGTGTTCTAGGCTCGCGTCTCTAGTCCGGTCTAGCCTAGGACCAGCACAGTACCGTCGTTGAGCGTTTATTCAACATTGCATCTTTGAATTGATTATTGCTAATCTTTTGCTACCATATATAGCCAACCCAGCTCCACATATTTCTACACCGTGTATACATACGCTCCCCTGGCAATCGCTTTACTCAATATTCGGAGTTACTTGACACCGCTGGTTGCCGATCACCGCCTGCTGCATGGTAAGAACTTGTAAGACATTGATATTTGCTTTACTGTGAGCGTTTTACCACCACATCCTAGTAGTTATAGGAACATTATTTTTGGGTTTTGTTTCTTGTTCTACTAATCATGACAGGATCCAGAGTCAATTCATGGGTTTTGTCGATCGCGGGAGACGTGCCACCACCTTTGCAAATACCACAATCGTCACGAGAGGTGCACAAACATCCAAATGCACATGATCAGGTTAATGTATCTATACCACCATTTAATGGCCGTTTTAAACCTGCTTTATATATTGAATGGGAGTTCGACATAAAAAATATATTTGCTTCCCATAATTTCAATGAACATAAAAAGGTTAAGGTTGCGGTTGGTTCTTTCACTGGTTATGCTTTGGTTTGGTGGAGTGAATATTGTCGGTTACACCCTGATTATATACCTACTACTTGGGATGATTTGAAACTTGCCATGCGACATACTTTCGTCCCTGCTTATTATACTCGTGACATGATTAAGAAGTTGCAACACTTAAAACAAGGTAGTGAAACTGTAACAAAATATTATGATGATTTACAAACTACCTTGTTGCATTCCTCTTTAGAAGAAAGTGAAGATGATTTTATGGATAGATTTTGGGGAGGATTAAACTGTGATATTCAAGAGATACTAATTCATGAAGAGTGTTATCCTATGGACCATTTGTTTCATCTTGCTTGCAAAGCTGAACAGGAAATAAAACGACGTGTTGGCCACGAGGAGAACAAGTGCACGGTGCACATTCCAAGAGTTGATATGATTGTTCCTTCAACTACTAGGCATACTATGACAACCACATCCGTTGTTGTCAGGACTAAATCACCTCCACCATGTGACACATCGCCCCCGAGAGTGGCTACATCATCTGAGTTGATCATAAGAGGTAATGACAAAGGTACTGATCTTCCATCTCTACATGAGAATGATGAATGCCTTGTCAATTTGAATGCACCATCTAATGAGCTACCCACTACTTTGATCACACCACCTATTTTAGAGGACTACGTTGATAATTTGACTTTGCCATGTGATCAAACAACTGAAATACCAACAATTTTGAGTGCACCCATTGAATTAACTATTGATGCAAAAGAACCAATGTTTAATCATTTTGATATGACCTTTAATCTTGGTGATGATTCTGTGTTGAATGACTTATTGCATGTTTGCTTATTTAAGCATGTTGTAGCATGTAAATTTGATGCAAGTAAGGTTTATTCACCAATGTTGGGATGGTTTAATGATGAACATTGTCAATCTTTTGAAATGAATAAGAGCTTCACTTATATGTGCAAACTGAGTTGCAATATTTTCATGCCTTCTACTTCTTGTGCTAATTTTTTGGCTTTAGATTTTATGAACTATGCAAGTTACTCATCTATTCATGTATCATATATGCAAAAATCAAGGGAAGTAAAAATGGATGACATATACATATACAACATGTACACCTTGTCTCTTTTGTTAGCCACATTTCAGATTAAGCAACGCCGAGGACGGCTTTATTTTCAAGAAGGGGAGGATGATGAGGACATGACTACCTTGGATATGACCAAAAATATTGCATATATGCATATTTGTCAGGTGATTTCTAGTGCAAACTATTCAATAATCTATTTATGTTATCCAGAACAAAAATACTTCACACACTTTTGTGTTTTGTCTAATTGCAGGTGTATGGGACATTTGTAAAATCCACATATGAAGATAAGGAAGAAAGAGATGTTTATTTGCTGTCCAAAAAGTTCTCTCACGTCACTTTTGGCCCAAGAGAAGATAGAGTCCAAGTCTCTCACGTTCTGGATTCAGATTCGGACTGCACAGACATACCTGACTCAAAACGCACACAAGTTTTTCATACGGACTCCGAATTGGGTGATTCTTTTTTTGTTGGAAACTAGATTTCGTGCACTTTCCAACCCAATTGGAATCACCTTCAAATTCGTCCGGAGCGTTGAGTTGTGGACGAAACAATCTAATGCTGCAGCAGAATCCGAGTCAAACTACAAGTCCAAAGGTGTTACATCACCTCCACTTGGGCCCATTGGCCTTGTACGACCTAGATTTAGTTTTAGGCTGCCTTGGGACGTCCTCCCACCTCCTTGGCCGCCACCCCTTGCTCCTATATAAGTAGATCCATCTAGTAGCTTTTCCTTGGGATTTGTTTAGTTAAAAGTTAGCCATTGCAACTTCGTGTACTTCGTTTGTGTCCAACGACCAGACCAAGACCGCTTACACATCCCCACCATTATCAATACCTCATATATATTTGCAATATTCAGATTGCTTTATCATATTCTTGCTCGTTCTTCGATTGCTTGCAGGAATAGACCTTCGTGGTCAGGCTGACCGTGCTTCCGGCATCGTCAGTAACCTCAGGAGATTGGTTTAGCGATTGCTAAGGCGCAACGTCGTGCACGTTTGTAGTCGGATCGTCAAAGTCGTCTCCACCAACTCGATAGTTATCATCTCACCGAAAGATCGGGACACCCCCGCCTCTATCGGGACACTCGAGAGTTGTTGTATATCCTGCTTGGCAGTTGTTTTTCATCATTATCTTCACTGCCGTTGTGATCTTCACTTATATCTTGCTGTCAAGAGCTACTTAGTATCCTTCATTGATGCTAGTTGTGCTACGCCGTGACCTCATTAGTGTTCTAGGCTCGCGTCTCTAGTCCGGTCTAGCCTAGGACCAGCACAGTACCGTCGTTGAGCGTTTATTCAACATTGCATCTTTGAATTGATTATTGCTAATCTTTTGCTACCATATATAGCCAACCCAGCTCCACATATTTCTACACCGTGTATACGTACGCTCCCCTGGCAATCGCTTTACTCAATATTCGGAGTTACTTGACACCGCTGGTTGCCGATCACCGCCTGCTGCATGGTAAGAACTTGTAAGACATTGATATTTGCTTTACTATGAGCGTTTTACCACCACATCCTAGTAGTTATAGGAACATTATTTTTGGGTTTTGTTTCTTGTTCTACTAATCATGACAGGATCCAGAGTCAATTCATGGGCTTTGTCGATCGCGGGAGACGTGCCACCACCTTTGCAAATACCACAACCGTCACGAGAGGTGCACAAACATCCAAATGCACATGATCAGGTTAATGTATCTATACCACCATTTAATGGCCGTTTTAAACCTGCTTTACATATTGAATGGGAGTTCGACATAAAAAATATATTTGCTTCCCATAATTTCAATGAACATAAAAAGGTTAAGGTTGCGGTTGGTTCTTTCACTGGTTATGCTTTGGTTTGGTGGAGTGAATATTGTCGGTTACACCCTGATTATATACCTACTACTTGGGATGATTTGAAACTTGCCATGCGATATACTTTCGTCCCTGCTTATTATACTCGTGACATGATTAAGAAGTTGCAACACTTAAAACAAGGTAGTGAAACTGTAACAAAATATTATGATGATTTACAAACTACCTTGTTGCATTCCTCTTTAGAAGAAAGTGAAGATGATTTTATGGATAGATTTTGGGGAGGATTAAACCGTGATATTCAAGAGATACTAATTCATGAAGAGTGTTATCCTATGGACCATTTGTTTCATCTTGCTTGCAATGCTGAACAGGAAATAAAACGACGTGTTGGCCACGAGGAGAACAAGCGCACGGTGCACATTCCAAGAGTTGATATGATTGTTCCTTCAACTACTAGGCATACTATAACAACCACATCCGTTGTTGTCAGGACTACATCACCTCCACCATGTGACACATCGCCCCCGAGAGTGGCTACATCATCTGAGTTGATCATAAGAGGTAATGACAAAGGTACTGATCTTCCATCTCTACATGAGAATGATGAATGCCTTGTCAATATGAATGCACCATCTGATGAGCTACCCACTACTTTGATCACACCACCTATTTTAGAGGACTACGTTGATAATTTGACTTTGCCATGTGATCAAACAACTGAAATACCAACAATTTTGAGTGCACCCATTGAATTAACTATTGATGCAAAAGAATCAATGTTTAATCATTTTGATATGACCTCTAATCTTGGTGATGATTCTGTGTTGAATGACTTATTGCATGTTTGCTTATTTAAGCATGTTGTAGCATGTAAATTTGATGTAAGTAAGGTTTATTCACCAATGTTGGGATGGTTTAATGATGAACATTGTCAATCTTTTGAAATGAATAAGAGCTTCACTTATATGTGCAAACTGAGTTGCAACATTTTCATGCCTTCTACTTCTTGTGCTAATTTTTTGGCTTTAGATTTTATGAACTATGCAAGTTACTCATCTATTCATGTGTCATATATGCACAAATCAAGGGAAGTAAAAATGGATGACATATACATATACAACATGTACACCTTGTCTCTTTTGTTAGCCACATTTCAGATTAAGCAACGCCGAGGACGGCTTTATTTTCAAGAAGGGGAGGATGATGCGGACATGAATACCTTGGATATGACCAAAAATATTGCATATATGCATATTTGTCAGGTGATTTCTAGTGCAAACTATTCAATAATCTATTTATGTTATCCAGAACAAAAATACTTCACACACTTTTGTGTTTTGTCTAATTGCAGGTGTATGGGACATTTGTACAATCCACATATGAAGATAAGGAAGAAAGAGATGTTTATTTGCTGTCCAAAAAGTTCTCTCACGTCACTTTTGGCCCAAGAAAAGATAGAGTCCAAGTCTCTCACGTTCTGGATTCAGATTCGGACTGCACAGACATACCTGACTCAAAACGAACACAAGTTTTTCATACGGACTCCGAATTGGGTGATTCTTTTTTTGTTGGAAACTAGATTTTGTGCACTTTCCAACCCAATTGGAATCACCTTCAAATTCGTCTGGAGCGTTGAGTTGTGGACGAAACAATCTGATGCTGCAGCAGAATCCGAGTCAAACTACAAGTCCAAAGGTGTTACATCACCTCCACTTGGGCCCATTGGCCTTGTACGACCTAGATTTAGTTTTAGGCTGCCTTGGGACGTCCTCCCACCTCCTTGGCCGCCACCCCTTGCTCCTGTATAAGTAGATCCATCTAGTAGCTTTTCGTTGGGTTTTGTTTAGATTAAAAGTTCGCCATAGCTGCAACTTCGCGTACTTCGTTTGTGTTCAACGACCAGACAAAGGCGTCACAGAACCCCACCTTGATCAATAAAGCTTTCATCTTATATTCGCAATATCCAGATTGCAATCTCAGTTTCTTGCTTATTCTTCGTTTGCTCGCAGGAAACAGACCCTCGTGGTCAGGTTGATCGTGCTCCGGCGTGGTCAATAACCTCTCGGAGTTGGTTTAGCGATTGCTAAGGCGCGACGTCCTCGCACGTTAGTAGTCGGAACGTCAAAGTCGACTTCCACCAAAGCGAAATCCATCATCTCATCGAAAGACGGGACACCTCTGCCTCTATCAAGTGGTATCAGAGCACTGTTCAGTAAAACAGGTGTATCTTCCTCATACGAAGTCCGTTTTGGCTCCGTGAGTACTCAAATTGAAGATAGAGACGAGCCGCATCTAAATAGTTGCAGAAGCTAGTTCAATATTTGACACCTCAAAATCGGCTTCTAAATAGCTCTTTTTGCCCTCCGAAGTTCGTGAACACAGCTTGTTCCAATTTTTCAGGCCAGTTTTAGAATTCTTTGACTCCTCATATCAACTCAGAATTGAGTGATTCTTTTTGCATTGGAAAGCTTGAGTTAGTAGCATTCTTTGAAAGAATTTATCAGAAAATTGTCTCAAACTTTTCAAGAGAAAAGTTGGAGAGAGAGTTGTTGTATATCCTGCTTGGCAGTTGTTTTTCATCATTATCTTCACTGTCGTTGTGATCTTCACTTATATCTTGCTGTCAAGAGCTACTTGGTATCCTTCATTGATGCTAGTTGTGCTACGCCGTGACCTCATTAGTGTTCTAGGCTCGCGTCTCTAGTCCGGTCTAGCCTAGGACCAGCACAGTACCGTCGTTGAGCGTTTATTCAACATTGCATCTTTGAATTGATTATTGCTAATCTTTTGCTACCATATATAGCCAACCCAGCTCCACATATTTCTACATCGTGTATACGTACGCTCCCCTGGCAATCGCTTTACTCAATATTCGGAGTTACTTGACACCGCTGGTTGCCGATCACCGCCTGCTGCATGGTAAGAACGTGTAAGACATTGATATTTGCTTTACTGTGAGCGTTTTACCACCACATCCTAGTAGTTATAGGAACATTATTTTTGGGTTTTGTTTCTTGTTCTACTAATCATGACAGGATCCAGAGTCAATTCATGGGCTTCGTCGATCGCGGGAGACGTGCCACCACCTTTGCAAATACCACAACCGTCACGAGAGGTGCACAAACATCCAAATGCACATGATCAGGTTAATGTATCTATACCACCATTTAATGGCCGTTTTAAACCTGCTTTATATATTGAATGGGAGTTCGACATAAAAAATATATTTGCTTCCCATAATTTCGATGAACATAAAAAGGTTAAGATTGCGGTTGGTTCTTTCACTGGTTATGCTTTGGTTTGGTGGAGTGAATATTGTCGGTTACACCCTGATTATATACCTACTACTTGGGATGATTTGAAACTTGCCATGCGACATACTTTCGTCCCTGCTTATTATACTCGTGACATGATTAAGAAGTTGCAACACTTAAAACAAGGTAGTGAAACTGTAACAAAATATTATGATGATTTACAAACTACCTTGTTGCATTCCTCTTTAGAAGAAAGTGAAGATGATTTTATGGATAGATTTTGGGGAGGATTAAACTGTGATATTCAAGAGATACTAATTCATGAAGAGTGTTATCCTATGGACCATTTGTTTCATCTTGCTTGCAAAGCTGAACAGGAAATAAAACGACGTGTTGGCCACGAGGAGAACAAGTGCACGGTGCACATTCCAAGAGTTGATATGATTGTTCCTTCAACTACTAGGCATACTATGACAACCACATCCGTTGTTGTCAGGACTAAATCACCTCCACCATGTGACACATCGCCCCCGAGAGTGGCTACATCATCTGAGTTGATCATAAGAGGTAATGACAAAGGTACTGATCTTCCATCTCTACATGAGAATGATGAATGCCTTGTCAATTTGAATGCACCATCTAATGAGCTACCCACTACTTTGATCACACCACCTATTTTAGAGGACTACGTTGATAATTTGACTTTGCCATGTGATCAAACAACTGAAATACCAACAATTTTGAGTGCACCCATTGAATTAACTATTGATGCAAAAGAACCAATGTTTAATCATTTTGATATGACCTTTAATCTTGGTGATGATTCTGTGTTGAATGACTTATTGCATGTTTGCTTATTTAAGCATGTTGTAGCATGTAAATTTGATGCAAGTAAGGTTTATTCACCAATGTTGGGATGGTTTAATGATGAACATTGTCAATCTTTTGAAATGAATAAGAGCTTCACTTATATGTGCAAACTGAGTTGCAATATTTTCATGCCTTCTACTTCTTGTGCTAATTTTTTGGCTTTAGATTTTATGAACTATGCAAGTTACTCATCTATTCATGTGTCATATATGCAAAAATCAAGGGAAGTAAAAATGGATGACATATACATATACAACATGTACACCTTGTCTCTTTTGTTAGCCACATTTCAGATTAAGCAACGCCGAGGACGGCTTTATTTTCAAGAAGGGGAGGATGATGAGGACATGACTACCTTGGATATGAGCAAAAATATTGCATATATGCATATTTGTCAGGTGATTTCTAGTGCAAACTATTCAATAATCTATTTATGTTATCCAGAACAAAAATACTTCACACACTTTTGTGTTTTGTCTAATTGCAGGTGTATGGGACATTTGTACAATCCACATATGAAGATAAGGAAGAAAGAGATGTTTATTTGCTGTCCAAAAAGTTCTCTCACGTCACTTTTGGCCCAAGAGAAGATAGAGTCCAAGTCTCTCACGTTCTGGATTCAGATTCGGACTGCACAGACATACCTGACTCAAAACGCACACAAGTTTTTCATACTAACTCCGAATTGGGTGATTCTTTTTTTGTTGGAAACTAGATTTCGTGCACTTTCCAACCCAATTGGAATCACCTTCAAATTCGTCTGGAGCGTTGAGTTGTGGACGAAACAATCTGATGCTGCAGCAGAATCCGAGTCAAACTACAAGTCCAAAGGTGTTACATCACCTCCACTTGGGCCCATTGGCCTTGTACGACCTAGATTTAGTTTTAGGCTGCCTTGGGACGTCCTCCCACCTCCTTGGCCGCCACCCCTTGCTCCTGTATAAGTAGATCCATCTAGTAGCTTTTCGTTGGGTTTTGTTTAGATTAAAAGTTCGCCATAGCTGCAACTTCGCGTACTTCGTTTGTGTTCAACGACCAGACAAAGGCGTCACAGAACCCCACCTTGATCAATAAAGCTTTCATCTTATATTCGCAATATCCAGATTGCAATCTCAGTTTCTTGCTTGTTCTTCGTTTGCTCGCAGGAAACAGACCCTCGTGGTCAGGTTGATCGTGCTCCGGCGTGGTCAATAACCTCTCGGAGTTGGTTTAGCGATTGCTAAGGCGCGACGTCCTCGCACGTTAGTAGTCGGATCGTCAAAGTCGACTTCCACCAAAGCGAAATCCATCATCTCATCGAAAGACGGGACACCTCTGCCTCTATCAGGAACAAACTCCAAGATGCCAACACCCAGCTGGGCGAAGAACTAAAAGATGTTCGGGTCCAGCTGTCCAACTCCATAAAGGAGAATTGGCGGCTTCGTCGCGGCATTTATAGTAAGTGCTTGAGCAAACTCTTTTGAAAAGAAGAGTTCGGCGAGGAAGTCGATTGACAGAAATGTGTCTGTAGGTGTGCTCACGGGTCGTCCGGCGGAGGAGATGCCTAGTTCCACGGGAGACCCTCTTCCCGAGCTGCTGCAACAGCACGAACGTGTTCGACAGGCGATGAGTGGCGTTGTTCAGGCCTTATGGCCTTCCATCTCCCTTCCTGAGGGCCTTGGAGGGCTTGCTGAGAAGCTTTAGGGAGTACGGCGACGTCTCCGTCTGTGGAAGATGCCGGTCTGCCGTCAAGGCGCCAGGGAGGCCTGGGCCATGGTGAAGACGCGGTACCCGAAGGCTGACCCAAACCACATGGCCAAGGTCGGACCTGTGGGGCCCGATGGGAAGGAGATCCCTGTGAGCTTGATGTACGGCCAAGTAGAGTTGGCCGCGAAATATTCCCAAAAGGACTGTAAATTACACAGCCTGTTAGATGGGATTGAAGAGGAGTACAATCAGTCTATTTGACGATGTAATTTTAAAATGACATGTAAAATGCCTTCTAGCCGGATTGTAGATCGTTTGCCTTTGCGGACCTTTTCGCTTCAACCTCGGGACCCAACAGTCCGGAGTGTGTCCGAATACCCTGACGGTTATAAAAGAACCGGGGCATGCATGGAGACAAGGCGTAGGGGTCATAATTGCTTTATCAGACAAGTGCCCAACTAGCTATGTTATATTACATGGTTAGTAAGAAACATCTTCCAGGGAGAATAGTTCCGTTAAGGGTTCCTTTCCCTGGGTGGCATGCCCTAAAGTGCATGTCCGGACTGTGAAAATAGCAGAAAAAGCATCTGGGGGCAGATAAGTAAGTAAGTAATAAATCATCTTTCAAGTCACCTACCGCATATTCCCTTAAGAACGCTAGCCTTCGGCTTCACCCAGTCTGAGGTACACATCCGGCTGACCCGGCAGTAACAATCGCAGAGGTGCTCCCTTTACCTCCTAGCTGAACAATCGGGAACGTAGGGTAAGCACAGGAGCCAGGCAACCCGGCTTGGCCAAAACTTAAGTCATATCGATGCATATAATGGTGATCAAAAGGTACATGCGGAAGTGTGACACATGTGGTGGGCATGAAGCCCATATAAATAAGCTTCTGTTAAAGAAGCCCCCAGGTATAACGAGTGCGAGTAGCACATCGAGTGAGTGCGAACAAAGCGCAGATTAGCCCTCAAGAGGTTTGTACTGAAAGAGGGAGGAAAAAGGAGGGAAAACAAAGACAGCGAAAAACATGAAAGGTGGACGGAGGAAGGAGACGAACCCTGAGTCCGACGCTAGGCGTAAAATCTTCAGAGACGGGCTGCGTTCCATGGGTTTGGCTCGAGTCGGTTGTCAGATGCGTTGCGTAGACGGTATGCACCGCCGGTAAGGACTTGGTCGATGATGAAGGGACCTTCCCACTTGGGCTTAAGTTTGTCCTTTTTCTTGTCCGGCAGGCGTAGAACTAGCTCGCCAATATTGTAAGTTTTGGCCCGTACTTCTCTGCTTTGATATCTTCGAGCCTGCTGTTCATAGAATGCGGAATGGGATTTTGCCACGTCACGCTCCTCCTCTAAAGCGTCCAAACTGTCCTGCCGATCCAACTCGGCTTCTCTTTCCTCGTACATGCGCACGCGAGGTGAGTCATGAATTATATCGCAGGGCAAAACTGCCTCGGCGCCATATACCATAAAGAATGGTGTGAATCCGGTTGTGCGGTTTGGCGTGGTCCGCAGCCCCCGGAGTACGGAGTCAAGCTCCTCTACCCAGTGCGTGTTAGATTCCGTGAGGGACCGCACTAATCTGGGTTTAATGCCGCTCATGATTAGACCATTTGCTCGTTCCACTTGACCATTAGTTTGAGGGTGGTAGACTGAAGCGTAGTCGAGCTTAATGCCCATGTTTTTGCACCAGAGTTTAACCTCATCGGCCATGAAATTCGTGCCATTATCAGTGATGATGCTGTTGGGGATGCCAAAACGGTGAACTACCCCGGATATGAAGTCTATCACAGGTCCGGATTCTGCTGTTTTAACCGGCTTGGCCTCTATCCATTTGGTGAATTTGTCCACCATGACCAATAAGTATTTGTGCTTGTGGGTTCCCCCTTTAAGGGGTCCGACCATGTCAAGCCCCTAGACCGCGAACGGCCAAGTAATGGGTATAGTTTTGAGGGCGGTGGGTGGCATGTGGCTCTGATTAGCAAAGAGCTGGCAACCGACACATCGTTGGACTAAGTCCTGAGCATCTGCCCGGGCGGTCGACCAATAAAATCCTGTACGGAAGGCCTTGCCTACAAGGGCCCGGGCGGCGGCGTGGTGCCCGCCGAGTCCGGCGTGAATTTCAGCCAGGAGATTTCGCCCTTCCTCTTCGGAGATACACCTTTGAAGGACTCCGGTTGTGCTTTTCTTATAAAGTTCTCCCTCATGGACCTTGTAGGCTTTAGATCGCCGAACTATGCAGCGGGCCTCATTTTGGTCTTCGGGAAGTTCCTGCCTGATTAAGTAAGCTAGGAATGGTTCCGTCCACGGGGCAATTACTGCCAGTATTTCGTGGGCTGAATCTGTTATTTCATTGGGTGAGCCACCGATTGTGTCAGAATGTTCTGCGTTAGGTGATGCAGTTGGTTCCGGATTGTTATTTCTGGACTCCTCTTCCCATAATACGGACGGCTTAAAGAGCCGCTCCAGGAAGATGTTTGGAGGGATGGCGTTGCGTTTTGCGCCGATGCGTGCCAACACGTCTGCTGCCTGGTTATTATCCCGGGCTACATGGTGAAATTCGAGTCCTTCGAACCGGGCTAACATTTTTAGGACAGTGTTACGGTAGGCTGCCATTTTCGGATCCTTGGCGTCAAAGTCTCCATTTACTTGGGATATTGTGAGGTTTGAATCCCCGCGCACCTCTAGGCGTTGAATACCCATGGAGATTGCCATCCGGAGGCCATGTAGAAGGGCCTCGTATTCGGCTGCATTGTTGGAGTCCGTGTACATTATTTGAAGCACGTATTGGACTATGTCTCCGATTGGGGACGTCAAGACGACGCCAGCCCCCAAGCCAGCCAGCATTTTGGAGTCGTCGAAATGCATGTTCCAATTGGAGTATGCGTCGTACTCTTTAGGGAGTTCGGCTTCGGTCCATTCGGCGATGAAGTCAGCCAGAACTTGCGACTTGATGGCTCGCCGTGGTTTGTAGGTTATATCAAATGGTAAGAGCTCAATGGCCCATTTTGCAATCCTGCCCGTCGCATCACGATTGTTTATAATGTCGTTGAGAGGTACTTCGGAGGCCACCGTTATGGAACACTCTTGAAAGTAGTGTCGCAGCTTCCGGGATGCCATGAACACCGCATACACGATCTTTTCATAGTGTGGGTACCGGGACTTGCATGGAGTTAAGACAGTGGATACGTAGTACACTGGTTTTTGAAGAGGGAATTTGTGCCCTTCTGTTTCTCGTTCGACGACGAGTACCGCGCTGACAACTTGATGTGTTGCTGCGATATATAACAACATCGGTTTGCCCAGGTTGGGCGCGGCCAGGACCGGATTTGTTGCCAATACGGCCTTAATTTCTTCGAGTCCGGCCGTGGCAGCATCCGTCCATTCGAAATGTTCGGTGCGCCGGAGGAGGCGATAGAGGGGCAGTGCCTTCTCTCCCAAACGGGAGATGAAGCAGCTAAGAGCTGCCACGCATCCACTTAGTTTTTGTATTTGCTTGAGGTCTTCCTGGTTTCGGTTTTCTAGGCGCTCTCCATCGCACAGTATTTTTGTACAATGGTCGCTAGGTCGGCGAAGCGTGTAACTTCGCGACGACTTATGGCGTTTATGATTCCCTTGTCCGTGCAATTGTTGCGAAAAATTGAAATCGCGCTTTCTTCATGGCAGTCCTTTATCCTGTTCATAACCAGGAGGAATCTGGCCCAGTAATGATGTACTGTTTCATCAGGCTCTTGCCGTATTTGAGATAGATCGCTTATGCTTGGGTGGGCGGGTGGAATTAAGTTCGGAACCCCGCCCGATCTGAGGCTCAAAGGCCAAGAAGTTTCCGGATTTGGAAGCTTGGTTTGTTGGATGCCTTCCAACAAATTTGGTCCGATGCCTGACTTTAGGTTCAGTATTTAATTGAAGTTCGTCCCTCCGCGGGAATCCGGCATGGAGGGATCAGGAATCCGGACATAGCTGGTTTTTAACATAGAAGAAGAGTCGCTGCATTGTTCCTCTACCATAACAACGTGGTGGGTAGCCTGGGGAGAGTTAATTTCTCTCAGATCGGCTTTATGACCAATCTGATCATAGTCTATAGCGACTCCCAGGGCGGCGATGCGATCCAAGAGCTCATTTACGAAGGAGAGCTCAATCGGATCTAGCTGCTCGGTGAATTCCGAGCTGACGTGAAGGTTGCTTTTGATGACCTGAGAGGTCATCGTCGGAGCGGTGGCCGAACAGGCAGTCATAAGAAAACCACCTAGCCGGATAGTTTGGCCGGCGGCCAAAGCTCCCTTGACGACGGCACCGTCTTTAAAGACGGGAAAAGGCATCCTTCCTGATTGCAACGGCACAGAGGAACTTTCAATGAAAGCACCAATGTCGGTGTCAAAACCAGCGGATCTCGGGTAGGGGGTCCCGAACTGTGCGTCTAGGCGGATGGTAACAGGAGGCAAGGGACACGATGTTTTACCCAGGTTCGGGCCCTCTTGATGAAGGTAAAACCCTATGTCCTGCTTGATTAATATTGACGATGTGTGTTACAAGAGTAGATCTACCACGAGATCAAGGAGGCTAAACCCTAGAAGCTAGCCTATGGTATGATTGTTGTTCGTCCTACGGACTAAAGCCATCCGGTTTATATAGACACTGGAGAGGGCTAGGGTTACACAGAGTCGGTTACAATGGTAGGAGATCTACATATCCGTATCGCCAAGCTTGCCTTCCACGCCAAGTAAAGTCCCATCCGGACACGGGACGAAGTCTTCAATCTTGTATCTTCATAGTCTTGGAGTCCGGCCGATGATGATAGTTCGGCTATCCGGACACCCCCTAGTCCAGGACTCCCTCACCCCCTTTGCTTCATAGAGAGGGTAATGTAACACAGATTCCCACAAGGCTTCAAGCCCGTGAACGTTGAACCATACGATGGAACCACAGACCCGACTGTATGGATAGAGGATTTCCTCCTCCACATTCACATGGCGCGAGGAGATGACCTCCACGCCATCAAATATCTGCCACTAAAGCTTAAAGGTCCGGCTTGACACTGGTTGAATAGCCTCCTCGAAGACTCTATAGGCTGTTGGGAAGATCTTGAGGATGCCTTTCAAGCGAACTTTCAGGGCACCTATCTCCAGCCTCCCGATGCTGACGACCTAAATCTCATGACACAACAGCCCGAAGAATCTGCCCGACAATTTTGGAACCGATTCCTGACAAACAAAAACCAGATTGTCGATTGTCCAGATGTAGAAGCCTTGGCCGCTCTCAAGCATAGTGTCAAGGATGAATGGCTTGTAAGACACCTCGGCCAGGACCTCAGTTTCTTGTTGGTTTCTTTGTTTGCTCGCAGGAAAACAGACCCTCGTGGTTAGGTTGATCATGCTCCGGCATAGTCAATAATGCCTCGGAAGTTGGTTTAGCGATTGCTAAGGCGCAACTTCTCGCATGTTTGTAGTCGCATCGTCAAGGTTGACTCCCACAGAAAACGACAGCCACCATCTCATCAAAACATTGGGATACCTCCGCCTCTATCAAGTGTTATCAGATTTCCAGGTTGCTCAGTGAGATTTTATAGTCTTTTGTAGTTTAGATTGAGTCTGTTCTTCATACCTACTGTCCACGAAAAAGCCACAAAAAATTAGGGTTAGTTGATCATATCCGAACCAGTCTGAGCCTTTGCATAATCTTTTCAGTATTTTGCTTTGTCGAATTTGCGGTTGCATCATCGTGTCAAGTTGATGAGGACATGACTACCTTGGATGTGACCAAAAATATTGCATATATGCATATTTGTCAGGTGATTTCTAGTGCAAACTATTCAATAATCTATTTATGTTATCCAGAACAAAAATACTTCACACACTTTTGTGTTTTGTCTAATTGCAGGTGTATGGGACATTTGTACAATCCACATATGAAGATAAGGAAGAAAGAGATGTTTATTTGCTGTCCAAAAAGTTCTCTCACGTCACTTTTGGCCCAAGAGAAGATAGAGTCCAAGTCTCTCACGTTCTGGATTCAGATTCGGACTGCACAGACACACCTGACTCAAAACGCACACAAGTTTTTCATACGGACTCCGAATTGGGTGATTCTTTTTTTGTTGAAAACTAGATTTCGTGCACTTTCCAACCCAATTGGAATCACCTTCAAATTCGTCCGGAGCGTTGAGTTGTGGACGAAACAATCTGATGCTGCAGCAGAATCCGAGTCAAACTACAAGTCCAAAGGTGTTACATCACCTCCACTTGGGCCCATTGGCCTTGTACGACCTAGATTTAGTTTTAGGCTGCCTTGGGACGTCTTCCCACCTCCTTGGCCGCCACCCCTTGCTCCTATATAAGTAGATCCATCTAGTAGCTTTTCCTTGGGATTTGTTTAGTTAAAAGTTAGCCATTGCAACTTCGTGTACTTCGTTTGTGTCCAACGACCAGACCAAGACCGCTTACGGATCCCCACCTTTATCAATACTTCATATATACTCGCAATATTCAGATTGCTTTTATCATATTCTTGCTTGTTCTTCGATTGCTTGCAGGAATAGACCTTCGTGGTCAGGTTGATTGTGCTCCGGCGTGGTCAATAACCTCTCGGAGTTGGTTTAGCGATTGCTAAGGCGCAACGTCGTGCACGTTTGTAGTCGGATCGTCAAAGTCGTCTCCACCAAATCGATAGTTATCATCTCATCGAAAGATCGGGACACCCCGCCTCTATCAAGTGGTATCAGAGCTGATATTCAAGATTTTGGGGAGGATTAAACCGTGATATTCAAGAGATACTAATTCATGAAGAGTGTTATCCTATGGACCATTTGTTTCATCTTGCTTGCAAAGCTGAACAGGAAATAAAACGACGTGTTGGCCACGAGGAGAACAAGCGCACGGTGCACATTCCAAGAGTTGATATGATTGTTCCTTCAACTACTAAGCATACTATGACAACCACATCCGTTGTTGTCAGGACTACATCACCTCCACCATGTGACACATCGCCCCCGAGAGTGGCTACATCATCTGAGTTGATCATAAGAGATAATGACAAAGGTACTGATCTTCCATCTCTACATGAGAATGATGAATGCCTTGTCAATTTGAATGCACCATCTGATGAGCTACCCACTACTTTGATCACACCACCTATTTTAGAGGACTACGTTGATAATTTGACTTTGCCATGTGATCAAACAACTGAAATACCAACAATTTTGAGTGCACCCATTGAATTAACTATTGATGCAAAAGAACCAATGTTTAATCATTTTGATATGACCTCTAATCTTGGTGATGATTCTGTGTCGAATGACTTATTGCATGTTTGCTTATTTAAGCATGTTGTAGCATGTAAATTTGATGCAAGTAAGGTTTATTCACCAATGTTGGGATGGTTTAATGATGAACATTGTCAATCTTTTGAAATGAATAAGAGCTTCACTTATATGTGCAAACTGAGTTGCAATATTTTCATGCCTTCTACTTCTTGTGCTAATTTTTTGGCTTTAGATTTTATGAACTATGCAAGTTACTCATCTATTCATGTGTCATATATGCAAAAATCAAGGGAAGTAAAAATGGATGACATATACATATACAACATGTACACCTTGTCTCTTTTGTTAGCCACATTTCAGATTAAGCAACGCCGAGGACGGCTTTATTTTCAAGAAGGGGAGGATGATGAGGACATGACTACCTTGGATGTGACGAAAAATATTGCATATATGCATATTTGTCAGGTGATTTCTAGTGCAAACTATTCAATAATCTATTTATGTTATCCAGAACAAAAATACTTCACACACTTTTGTGTTTTGTCTAATTGCAGGTGTATGGGACATTTGTACAATCCACATATGAAGATAAGGAAGAAAGAGATGTTTATTTGCTGTCCAAAAAGTTCTCTCACGTCACTTTTGGCCCAAGAGAAGATAGAGTCCAAGTCTCTCACGTTCTGCATTCAGATTCGGACTGCACAGACACACCTGACTCAAAACGCACACAAGTTTTTCATACGGACTCCGAATTGGGTGATTCTTTTTTTGTTGAAAACTAGATTTCGTGCACTTTCCAACCCAATTGGAATCACCTTCAAATTCGTCCGGAGCGTTGAGTTGTGGACGAAACAATCTGATGCTGCAGCAGAATCCGAGTCAAACTACAAGTCCAAAGGTGTTACATCACCTCCACTTGGGCCCATTGGCCTTGTACGACCTAGATTTAGTTTTAGGCTGCCTTGGGACGTCCTCCCACCTCCTTGGCCGCCACCCCTTGCTCCTATATAAGTAGATCCATCTAGTAGCTTTTGCTTGGGATTTGTTTAGTTAAAAGTTAGCCAACGCAACTTCGTGTACTTCGTTTGTGTCCAACGACCAGACCAAGACCGCTTTCGGATCCCCACCTTTATCAATACTTCATACATATTTGCAATATTCAGATTGCTTTTATCATATTCTTGCTCGTTCTTCGATTGCTCGCAGGAATAGACCTTCGTGGTCAGGTTGATCGTGCACCGGCGTGGTCAATAACCTCTGGAGATTGGTTTAGCGATTGCTAAGGCGCAACGTCGTGCACGTTTGTAGTCGGATCGTCAAAGTCGTCTCCACCAAATCGATAGTTACCATCTCATCGAAAGATCGGGACACCCCGCCTCTATCAAGTGGTATCAGTTTTCAGGTTGCTCGGTGAGAATTTCCAGTTTTTCTTAGATTAGATTTATTTTCTTACCTATTGTCCAAGAAAAAGCCACAAAAAAAAGTTAGATCTGTTCATCCTTTATCCAAGCCAGTCTGAGCCTTTGCAATTTTCTATTCATTGCTTGCATAGTTGAATTATCGGTTGCATCGTCGTGTCAGTTGTTGGTCTTAGTGTCTAGTTCCTTTAGAGTTTCGAGTTCTGTTCACATTAGTCACGCCGCCGCTGCATCATTATCCCTTCCGCCGTCCACCATCCCATCTATTAATTTCCACCACGTGCTACGCACTGTTCATTGTCATAATCATAGTTGAGGTCATTCACATCTTCGCCTGATCCAATCTGCATCTTATCTAGTTTGTCTTGGCAAGAGGGAGAAAAAAAGAGAGAAAAAAAAAAGAGAAAAAAGGAAAGAAAAAAAAAAGAAACAGAGAGAGAAGAAAAAGAAAAAAAGCGTGAGAAAAAAAAAGAGAGAAGAAAAAAATTGGATCTATCTAGAATCAATCTCGTACCTGAATTCGGATTGGAATCTGTTTTGCGCACTGTTCAGTAAAACAGGTGTATCTTCCTCATACGAAGTCCGTTTTGGCTCCGTGAGTACTCAAATTGAAGATAGCGACAAGCCGCATCTAAATAGTTGCAGAAGCTTGTTCAATATTTGACACCTCAAAATCGGCTTCTAAATAGGTCTTTTTGCCCTCCGAAGTTCGTGAACACAGCTTGTTCCAATTTTTCAGGCCAGTTTTAGAATTCTTTGACTCCTCATATCAACTCGGAATCGAGTGATTCTTTTTTCATTGGAAAGCTTGAGTTAATAGCATTCTTTGAAAGAATTTATCAGAAAATTGTCTTAAACTTTTCAAGAGGAAAGTTGGAGAGAGAGTTGTTGTATATCCTGCTTGGCAGTTGTTTTTCATCATTATCTTCACTGCCGTTGTGATATTCACTTATATCTTACTGTCAAGAGCTACTTAGTATCCTTCATTGATGCTAGTTGTGCTACGCCATGACCTCATTAGTGTTCTAGGCTCGCGTCTCTAGTACGGTCTAGCCTAGGACCAGCACAGTACCGTCGTTGAGCGTTTATTCAACATTGCATCTTTGAATTGATTATTGCTAATCTTTTGCTACCATATATAGCCAACCCAGCTCCACATATTTCTACACCGTGTATACGTACGCTCCCCTGGCAATCGCTTTACTCAATATTCGGAGTTACTTGACACCGCTGGTTGCCGATCACCGCCTGCTGCATGGTAAGAACTTGTAAGACATTGATATTTGCTTTACTGTGAGCGTTTTACCACCACATCCTAGTAGTTATAGGAACATTATTTTTGGGTTTTGTTTCTTGTTCTACTAATCATGACAGGATCCAGAGTCAATTCATGGGCTTTGTCGATCGCGGGAGACGTGCCACCACCTTTGCAAATACCACAACCGTCACGAGAGGTGCACAAACATCCAAATGCACATGATCAGGTTAATGTATCTATACCACCATTTAATGGCCGTTTTAAACCTAATTTATATATTGAATGGGAGTTCGACATAAAAAATATATTTTCTTCCCATAATTTCAATGAACATAAAAAGGTTAAGGTTGCGGTTGGTTCTTTCACTGGTTATGCTTTGGTTTGGTGGAGTGAATATTGTCGGTTACACCCTGATTATATACCTACTACTTGGGATGATTTGAAACTTGCCATGCGACATACTTTCGTCCCTGCTTATTATACTCGTGACATGATTAAGAAGTTGCAACACTTAAAACAAGGTAGTGAAACTGTAACAAAATATTATGATGATTTACAAACTACCTTGTTGCATTCCTCTTTAGAAGAAAGTGAAGATGATTTTATGGATAGATTTTGGGGAGGATTAAACCGTGATATTCAAGAGATACTAATTCATGAAGAGTGTTATCCTATGGACCATTTGTTTCATCTTGCTTGCAAAGCTGAACAGGAAATAAAACGACGTGTTGGCCACGAGGAGAACAAGCGCACGGTGCACATTCCAAGAGTTGATATGATTGTTCCTTCAACTACTAAGCATACTATGACAACCGCATCCGTTGTTGTCAGGACTACATCACCTCCACCATGTGACACATCGCCCCCGAGAGTGGCTACATCCTCTGAGTTGATCATAAGAGGTAATGACAAAGGTACTGATCTTCCATCTCTACATGAGAATGATGAATGCCTTGTCAATTTGAATGCACCATCTGATGAGCTACCCACTACTTTGATCACACCACCTATTTTAGAGGACTACGTTGATAATTTGACTTTGCCATGTGATCAAACAACTGAAATACCAACAATTTTGAGTGCACCCATTGAATTAACTATTGATGCAAAAGAACCAATGTTTAATCATTTTGATATGACCTCTAATCTTGGTGATGATTCTGTGTTGAATGACTTATTGCATGTTTGCGTATTTAAGCATGTTGTAGCATGTAAATTTGATGCAAGTAAGGTTTATTCACCAATGTTGGGATGGTTTAATGATGAACATTGTCAATCTTTTGAAATGAATAAGAGCTTCACTTATATGTGCAAACTGAGTTGCAATATTTTCATGCCTTCTACTTCTTGTGCTAATTTTTTGGCTTTAGATTTTATGAACTATGCAAGTTACTCATCTATTCATGTGTCATATATGCAAAATCAAGGGAAGTAAAAATGGATGACATATACATATACAACATGTACACCTTGTCTCTTTTGTTAGCCACATTTCAGATTAAGCAACGCCGAGGACGGCTTTATTTTCAAGAAGGGGAGGATGATGAGGACATGACTACCTTGGATATGACCAAAAATATTGCATATATGCATATTTGTCAGGTGATTTCTAGTGCAAACTATTCAATAATCTATTTATGTTATCCAGAACAAAAATACTTCACACACTTTTGTGTTTTGTCTAATTGCAGGTGTATGGGACATTTGTACAATCCACATATGAAGATAAGGAAGAAAGAGATGTTTATTTGCTGTTCAAAAAGTTCTCTCACGTCACTTTTGGCCCAAGAGAAGATAGAGTCCAAGTCTCTCACGTTCTGGATTCAGATTCGGACTGCGCAGACATACCTGACTCAAAACGCACACAAGTTTTTCATACGGACTCCGAATTGGGTGATTCTTTTTTTTGTTGGAAACTAGATTTCGTGCACTTTCCAACCCAATTGGAATCACCTTCAAATTCGTCCGGAGCATTGAGTTGTGGACGAAACAATCTGATGCTGCAGCAGAATCCGAGTCAAACTACAAGTCCAAAGGTGTTACATCACCTCCACCATGTGACACATCGCCCCCGAGAGTGGCTACATCATCTGAGTTGATCATAAGAGGTAATGACAAAGGTACTGATCTTCCATCTCTACATGAGAATGATGAATGCCTTGTCAATTTGAATGCACCATCTGATGAGCTACCCACTACTTTGATCACACCACCTATTTTAGAGGACTACGTTGATAATTTGACTTTGCCATGTGATCAAACAACTGAAATACCAACAATTTTGAGTGCACCCATTGAATTAACTATTGATGCAAAAGAACCAATGTTTAATCATTTTGATATGACCTCTAATCTTGGTGATGATTCTGTGTTGAATGACTTATTTCATGTTTGCTTATTTAAGCATGTTGTAGCATGTAAATTTGATGCAAGTAAGGTTTATTCACCAATGTTGGGATGGTTTAATGATGAACATTGTCAATCTTTTGAAATGAATAAGAGCTTCACTTATATGTGCAAACTGAGTTGCAATATTTTCATGCCTTCTACTTCTTGTGCTAATTTTTTGGCTTTAGATTTTATGAACTATGCAAGTTACTCATCTATTCATGTGTCATATATGCAAAAATCAAGGGAAGTAAAAATGGATGACATATACATATACAACATGTACACCTTGTCTCTTTTGTTAGCCACATTTCAGATTAAGCAACGCCGAGGACGGCTTTATTTTCAAGAAGGGGAGGATGATGAGGACATGACTACCTTGGATGTGACGAAAAATATTGCATATATGCATATTTGTCAGGTGATTTCTAGTGCAAACTATTCAATAATCTATTTATGTTATCCAGAACAAAAATACTTCACACACTTTTGTGTTTTGTCTAATTGCAGGTGTATGGGACATTTGTACAATCCACATATGAAGATAAGGAAGAAAGAGATGTTTATTTGCTGTCCAAAAAGTTCTCTCACGTCACTTTTGGCCCAAGAGAAGATAGAGTCCAAGTCTCTCACGTTCTGCATTCAGATTCGGACTGCACAGACACACCTGACTCAAAACGCACACAAGTTTTTCATACGGACTCCGAATTGGGTGATTCTTTTTTTGTTGAAAACTAGATTTCGTGCACTTTCCAACCCAATTGGAATCACCTTCAAATTCGTCCGGAGCGTTGAGTTGTGGACGAAACAATCTGATGCTGCAGCAGAATCCGAGTCAAACTACAAGTCCAAAGGTGTTACATCACCTCCACTTGGGCCCATTGGCCTTGTACGACCTAGATTTAGTTTTAGGCTGCCTTGGGACGTCCTCCCACCTCCTTGGCCGCCACCCCTTGCTCCTATATAAGTAGATCCATCTAGTAGCTTTTGCTTGGGATTTGTTTAGTTAAAAGTTAGCCAACGCAACTTCGTGTACTTCGTTTGTGTCCAACGACCAGACCAAGACCGCTTTCGGATCCCCACCTTTATCAATACTTCATACATATTTGCAATATTCAGATTGCTTTTATCATATTCTTGCTCGTTCTTCGATTGCTTGCAGGAATAGACCTTCGTGGTCAGGTTGATCGTGCACCGGCGTGGTCAATAACCTTTGGAGATTGGTTTAGCGATTGCTAAGGCGCAACGTCGTGCATGTTTGTAGTCGGATCGTCAAAGTCGTCTCCACCAAATCGATAGTTACCATCTCATCGAAAGATCGGGACACCCCGCCTCTATCACAAGTTGTTGGTCTTAGCGTCTAGTCTTTTAGTGTTTTGAGTTCTGGTCATAAGTTGTCACGCCGCCACCGCACCATGATCATCGCCCCTGCCATCTGCCACCACCACTTATCCACCAACGCTCTGAATCCGTATCCATATACCACCACTAATCTATATCCATATACCACCACCGCTACCATATACCACCACTGCTGCCATATCCTACCACCATATATCCACCACCAATCCGAGTTCTTTTCATACTAGGTTTGTTTTCGAGATCCATCTATTTTCCTATTCGTGTTTCCTTGCCTGAGTAGGTTTTGGAAAAAAAGTCTGGAGACCCCCGGGCAGTTTTTAGACCAAAATTTTGGCGACCGAAAATATTTTTCCCCATCCTGTTTTTAGGTCCCAAGGAGCGTTTTGAGACACTCGCCATCATAGTGATTTTGTCGCACTTTTTCGCCGTCGCTGCCCTGATTTCCGAAAAAAACAAATAGTGAAAAAAATTGTTCCTATCATGTTACTTTGACTTGGGAAGAGTTTTGAGACACTCGGCATTATAATGAATTTTCAAAAAAAAAATAGCGCAAAATAAAAAAATTTAGTGTGCTTTTCCCTTGTTTCCATGCTGTGCCGTGATTTTGTTAGTGTTCTTGGCTCGCGTCTCTAGCACGGTCTAGCCTAGGACCAGCACAGTATCGTCGGTGAGCATGTATTCAACTTTGCATCTCTGAATTGATTATTGCTGACATTTTTGCTACCATATCATAAGCCTTCCTAGCTCCACATACATCTACGTCGTGCGTTTGACACCACCTAGCAATCGCTCTGTCCAAGTTTGAGAGTTTTGACTACAACGGTTGCCGATCACCACCTGCTGCTGTGTAAGAACTGGTAAGAATTTGAGGTTTGCTTGATGGACTTGTGACACCCCGTCACTTTCTAGTAGTTTGTAGTATCATATTCTTGTGTGATTCTATTGCTGCTAACCATGGCAGGACCACAAGCCGGCGAGATTGACTGGGAGAACATGACAAACAAGGAGTTCCATGATAAATTTCAGCAAATGATGAGTGGCCAGGTGGGATATGTGTTAAACATATTTGAATAGGCCATGCAGAAGATAGATGGCATGGAGAAGTCGTTCGAGACAAAGCTGGATAACAAGTTTAATGAATTGCTCACGCGTCTTCCCCAACCACCACCGGCTGCACCTGTCGCACCTCTGCAATGACAACAACAACGCCCCCTTCCGAATCAGTTAGGATGAGCGAAGCATGTTCCTATTGAGGATGGCCAAACTTCTGGTGCTGTTGTACCTAGTGTTGACGCTTCTTTGGCTCCTGCTACTGCTGCTGGTGGTGCCGGGGAGGATGACGATTATGCGGGCGATTACAAGGATGAAGTTTATGAAAATCACAATAGTAGGGCTGCACTACCAGCTCAGGTACGAGAATATGACCATGTTCCTAAGGAACAATTGAAAACCATTTGAGGGTCGATACATTCCTGATGTCTATCTTACTTGGGAGTTATAAACTGAACAACGTTTCACATGCTTACGATATCCTGACGATAGATGTGTTGCTGCTGTTGTTTGTGAATTCACTAGCTTTGCTTCTGTTTGGTGGTCTGAACATTGTAGATTATATCTTATTCCAGCTACTTGGGCTTCTTTGAAAACTGCTATGCATACTCGTTGGGTTCCACCATATTATCAACATGAATTACTTCCAAAACTGCAGCATTTGAGACAAGGGAAAATTCTGTAGAGGAGTATTATCAGGAATTACAAACTGGCATGATTAGATGTGGTATTGTTGAGCATAATGAAGCTATCATTGCATGTTTTATGGGTGGATTAAATAAAGAGATTCAGACCATTCTAGAGTATACGGAGTATAATAATATCACTCGTTTATTCCATCTTTCTTGTAAAGCTGAATGTGAAGTGCAGGATCGACACGCATTGGCGAGAAGTAATTTTTCTGTAGGTCGATCTTCATCATGGACACAACGTACATCCTCTACTCCCACACGTCCTACTACAGCACCACTGACTTCAACCACCAATTTCAACCGAGATACAAGAAAACAAGCACCACCACCACCATCTGCCAGGAGTACAACTTTCGGTTCCGCACACAGCACTTCTTCATCCATGGCATCAACAGGGCAAACACATGATATTATTTGTCATCGTTGCAAGGGTGGAGGTCATTATGCGAGAGAATACCCATCTAAGCGTGTGATGGTTGCTACTGAGGATGGTGGGTATGAGTCTGCTAGTGACTATGATGAGGAGACTTTGGCTCTTATTACAAGTGAAGATCACGATGGAGATGATTCTGAACATGAGACGCAATACATGGCTGCTGAAGACGCTGACATGTATGAAAGTTTAGTTGCTCAACATGTTTTGAGTGTAAAGGTCACACAAGCTGAGCAAAATCAGAGGCATAATTTGTTCCATACAAAGGGAGTTGTGAAGGAATGTTCTGTTCGCGTCATCATAGATGGAGGGAGCTACAATAACTTGGCTAGCATGGAGATGGTGGAGAAGCTATCTCTCACCACAATACCACATCCACATCCTTACTACATCCAATGGTTCAACAAAAGCGGCAAGGTTAAGGTAACACGTCCTGTTCGTGTGCATTTTAGTATCGCTACATTTGCTGATTTTGATGATTGTGATGTAGTACGCATGCAAGCATGTTCCTTATTACTTGGTATACCCTCACAATTAAATAAAAAATCTGTACACCATGGTAGAAACAATCACTATACTCTTGTTCATAAGGATAAACATATTACTATGCTTCCTATGACTCCTGATTCCATTTTGGAAAATGATATTAATCGAGCTAGTAAAGCAAAACAGGAACAAATTAAGAGTGAAAATCAGATAGTGGCAAAAGAAATTGAGCAATAGATGAAACCTAATAATAAACAATCTAGTATTGCTTCTGAAATTAAATTGAAAAGTGGATGTTTACTTGCCACCAAATCTGACATTGATGATCTAGATTGCAGCAAGTCTGTTTGCTATGCTTTTTTGTGCAAAGAGGCATTATTTCGATTTGAGGACGTGCCTTCCTCTTTGCCTCCTACTATCACTAACAATATGCAGGAGTTTGCTGATGTCTTTCCACAAGACGTGGCACTGGGATTACCACCAATTTGAGGGATTGAGCATCAAATTGACTTAATTCCTGATGCATCACTACCCAATCGTGGTGCACCATACCGTACCAATACAGAGGAGACGAAGGAGATTATGCGTCAAGTACAGGAGCTGCTCGACAATGGTTATATACGCGAATCTCCGAGTCCTTGTGCTTTTCCTATTATACTAGTGCCAAAAAAGGATGGTACGTCGCGTATGTGTGTCGATTGTAGAGGCATTAATGATATTACTATTTGATATCGTCATCCTATTCCTAGGCTAGACAATATGCTTGATGAATGGAGTGGCTCTAGAATATTCTCCAAAGTTGATTTGCATAGTGGATACCATCAAATTCGTATGAAATTGGGAGATGAATGGAAAACATCATTTAAAACTAAGTTTAGTTTATATGAGTGGTTAGTCATGCCTTTTTGGTTAACTAATGGACCTAGTACCTTCATGAGATTAATGAACGAAGTTTTACGTGCTTTCATTGGACGATTTGTGGTAGTCTATTTTGATTTTATACTGATTTATAGCAGATCTTTGGAGGAACATTTTGGAACATTTACGTGCTGTTTTTATTGCTCTACGTGATGCACGTTTGTTTGGTAACCTTGGGAAGTGCACCTGTTGCACCGACCAAGTATCTTTTCTTGGCTATGTTGTTACTCCACAGGGAATTGAAGTTGATAAAGCCAAGATTGAAGCTTTTGAGAGTTGGTCGCAACCCAAAACGGTCACACAAGTGAGGAGTTTTCTTGGCCTCGCTGGATTCTATAGGCATTTTGTGAGAGATTTCAGCACCATTGCTACACCTCTCAATGAGCTTATAAAGAAGGATGTGCCTTTTGTTTGGGGTACCACAGAGAAAGAAGCCTTCAGGGTATTGAAAGATAAGTTGACACATGCTCCTTTACTCCAACTTCCTGATTTTAGTAAGACTTTTGAGCTTAAATGTGATGCTAGTGGAATTGGATTAGCAGGTGTGTTATTACAATATGGCAAACCTGTTGCACACTTTTCTAAAAAATTGAGTGTGCCTAGTCTGAATTATTCTACTTATGATAAAGAATTATATGCTCTTGTTTGGACTTTGGAAATATGGCAACATTATTTGTGGCCCAAAAAAATTTGTTATACAGTCTGATCATGAATCTTTGAAACATATTAAAAGTCAAGCTAAACTGAATCGTAGACATGCTAAATGGGTTGAATTCATTGAGACTTTCCCTTATGTCATTAAACACAAGAAGGGTAAAGAAAATGTTATTGCTGATGCATTGTCTCGTCGCTATACTATGCTTTAACAACTTGACTTCTAAATATTTGGTTGGGAGACCATCAAAGATCAATATGTGCATGATGTTGATTTTAAAGATGTATTGCAGAATTATAAAGAAGGAAGAACATGGAACAAGTTCGTCGTTAATGATGGATTTGTGTTCCGTGCTAACAAGCTATGCATTCCAGCTAGCTCCGTTCGTCTTTTGTTGTTGCAGGAGGCGCATGGAGGAGGATTAATGGGATACTTTGGCGTGAAGAAGACGGAGAATGTACTTGCTACACATTTCTTTTGGCCAAAGATGAGACATGATGTTAAGCGTTTAGTTGCTCGCTGCACTACATGGAAAAAAGCTATGTCACGACTCAATCCTCATGGTTTATATATGCCTTTGCCTGTACCTAGTGTTCCTTGGGAGGATATATCTATGGACTTTGTTTTAGGTTTACCTCGAACAAAGAAGGGGAGGGATAGCATATTTGTTGTTGTGGATAGATTCTTGAAAATGGCAAATACCATGTCATAAAAGCGATGATGCTGCTAATATTGTTGATTTGCTCTTTCGTGAAATTATTCGCTTACATGGTGTGCCAAATACTATTGTTTCAGATCATGATACTAAATTTCTTGGCCACTTCTGGAGATGTTTATGGGCTAAGTTGGGGACTAAACTGCTTTTTAATACTACTTGTCACCCCCAAATTGATGGACAAACTGAAGTAGTAAATATAACATTGTCTACTATGCTTAGGGCTGTTTTGAAGAATAATAAGAAAATGCGGGAAGAATGCTGGCCTCATATTGAAATTGGTTATAACCGTTCATTGTATTCTACTGCTAATATGTGCCCTTTTGAAATTGTGTATGGTTTCCTACCTCGCGCACCTATTGATTTGTTACCTCATCCATCTTCGGAGAAGGTTAATTTTGATGCTAAACAACGTGTTGAATTGATTTTAAAAATGCATGAGTTAACTAAGGAAAACATTAAGTGTATGAATGCTAAATATAAACTTGCTGGAGATAAGGTGATGTAGGGTAGAACTCTAGATGCTCAATTTTCACGATTGGAGGGGATCCTATGAAGAACACGAAGAACACAGGGAAGAATGGAGAGAAATCACAAGGGGAAACACTCAAGAACAAGTCCAATCACACATCCACTAGACAATCAAACACACAAGATCCACAAGGTACATGAACAACAAAGGAAAGATACAAGGTAAGGTTCATCTCCAATAGGAGATCTTGATGGGGGTCCTCCCGTGAGGGGGTCTTGATGATATCCCACATGACTTCTCCTAGATGGATGTATTGGCCTCCAATGGAGTGGTAGTATCTATCTCTCAAGAGTAGAGATAGGTAGGAGCAAAGCTCACATACAAATGAGCTATCATATTTGCTTACCCTAAAAATGGGGAGGAGGAGGTCTATTTATAGTCTAAGCCATGAAGGGGTAAGTGAGGGGGCGGAATGGGTACATGGGCCTCGACCCAAGTCATGCACGCAAGCAAGGACGGATGATCCGGGTGTCGGGGGTCCGGATGATCCGGACGGAGTCCCGGATGATCTGGCTTCACGTGGAAGCCTACGAGTGTCTTCGGTGCAGTTACCCGGATGATTCGGGGTGGGTCTGGATGATTCGGCTGAGCCCGGGTGATCAGATTGATGGTCTGGATGTCCGGCTTGGCTCCAGCAGCCGCTCCATCTTCTTCTCCTTTCTTCCGTCTTCTCTTCCATGCTTCCCTCGCGGATGGTGTAGTCGTTCCTTGGCGCTTGGACTCCTCATCGTCATCCATGAAGTTCCAACAATACGTATGCATGCACATGGGAGAAGTGTCAAGTAGTATACCATCCTCCAAGGGGTCAAGTGAGCACGTGTAAAGGAGATGATTCACCTTTGTGTGTGTGAAGTTGATATCGCACGTGTCACTTGCCAAACGGGCTCTTGACATGGTGATGTCCATAGGATGCTCCGCATCCAAATCACCATGGGAAAGAGATGGTGTCGCTGTGTAGAAGTGGTCGATCACCAAGTTATCGTCATCTTGAAGATCGAAATGGGCACTCTTCAATGTCGCATTGCCTCGTGATTCCTTCAAAAGGAGCAAGTACAACAAACACTTGGAAAAACAAATGTGGTTAGCGTTAGTGCAAAACCAAGCATTCAAGTGGTGATTCACCCAACAAGTGTCGTCATCATGTAAAGCATATGGTTTGACAAAGGATTGCGTCATGACATGTAAGCATATGAATGGAGCAAAATCAAGGTCATCATGGAAACAAGCATGTAAATGTGAGGCAGAGATGCAAATATGTGTGACAAGAGGATAAACATCTACCTCAAGTTCATAGCAAGCACTCACAAATTGCTCAATGAAAGGTCTATGGTAGGCATAAGAATCATTCACAACACCGAATAAAATGAAATGTCTAAACGCATGGGTACGGTGCAAGACAATCCAAGCATAACATGCATAGGGTGTAGTGAAGATAGTATGGCACTCAACACAATAGAAAGAGAAAGTGTTCATCATGTGTGAGACAATCAAGTCAAGCATGTAGCAATCAATGGGACATGGCATATGTGAAGTGATGACATTGTTGCAACCAAACATATTATAGTAGCAAGTAGTCCAAGAATTGGATGCAACACACAAAGGCATATATATCATGATGCATGGGAATGTGAAAATCGTGAATGGAAGCAATATCACTAACATGTGTGCAATCAAGGGGTCCAAGATGACAAATAAGTCTCATGGTGCAAGCAACACAAGTAGTATGATCCACAATATGCATGCTCGTGGTTTGGGGGTTCTCAGAAGAGAAGGATATCACCTTGAAAGCATGTCCTTGTGCATCCTTCACAATGCCGAAGTAAAAACAAGTATGATGTAGAAACATCGTGGTAGAAGGTGGCTTACTCTCAAGAGCTTGAATGGTCAACTCACGTGAAGTGGAAGTCGACACAAAATCCAAGTTTCCTACACATGCACAGAACCAAACAAAGAACATATGTGCATGCTAGATAATCACATCATCCATCATGATGGTTCTCTTCTTTTGCACATAACCATTAGAGTAACAAAGGCATAAAGAATATGATGCAACAATGGCTATATTCATGGTACTAGGCATATGGTGCAAAGAAGGAAGGCAAGCATGCTTCACAAGAATTATGTCAAAATCTCCAAATATATGCGAGAATACTATGGGGGAAATCTCATGAGCAAGACGAGAATCATTGTTGCACTCAATACATGGCAAATCATCTAGCATGAGGGAAGCAACACATGGAGATATATGACAAGAAGCAATAACAATCATGTGCAAAGCATGTAGATGGTTGTCATCAACCGCATGAAATGAGCAAGTATGAATCATTGGTGATGCAACAAGGCAAGCAAGCATAGTGATCAAGTTGTGCAAACTAGTGGATCGAAGATGCAACACCCTAGAGTAAATCATGGCAATCATGTCATGTGAGTAAATACTAGGCATAGACAATCCACATGACATATCGCAAGCACGAGCACAAAGTGAGATGAAAGTATCATCATAGGCATGGGGCACAAAGCAAACATGGCAATAACAAGTGATATCTCCACCAAGCGTGCAAATACACATACAAGTACTAGAATCAATCATCACGTGTAATGCAAAGCATGGGTCACAAGTGCATGTCAAAGGCATAGTAATGAGCATATCATGCAAAGTGAACATGACAATATGGGCAAAATGAGACACAATGGACAATAAGCCATAACCATGTGAGAGCCATGTAGAATAAATGCACAAAGTCTTTGCGTGAAGAGAGCGGTGGGAAAGACAATCCATGGGATCCCAAGTCCCCATTGCCTCAAGAGCTCGTTTTGTCAACTCATGGGATTGTGAGTTGACTAGTATTCATGGGTACCTACACAAAAGAGACACAAACCGAAGAAATTGTGCGCGTGGTAAATGTTCACATCATCCATCATGATGTGTATGTGCACATGTGAGTTAGCACAATATAAGCATCGCTCAAAGAAATTTGATGCATGGTATAAGAATATGTCATCCATCATGAAAGAACAGTTATTGTGGTAGAACCCAGGGTCCTACCGGACCTGCTCCTTAGGTTGTAGCGGAAGACAGGAGGTTGCCGGGGGCGAGGATGCAGCGGTCGGCGCGTGGGCGCCGTCGCGATCGGGAGGAAGGGCGGCTACGAGAGAGAGAGGTGCGGCTAGTGTTTAGGGTCCGGCTCCTCTAGGAGCCGGGCAATAGATTATTCGTATTGCTTGATCTCAAAATAGTCTTATAGCTAGTATATATAACCACGATTCTAAAAATAAGATAACTTGTGGGCCAAGCCCCTAACTAAACCTTCCCGGTGGGCCTCCTACGGGCATAAGTCTGCCCGGTCATAACATCTCTCCCCACCTGCGCAAACAGCTCATCCTCGAGCTGAAACTCTGGGTAGTGTTGGCGGAACTCCTCGTGCTGCTCCCAAGTGGCATCCTCCACCGGAAGTCCATCCCATAGAATCAACACGTACCACACTCCTCGATGTAGCTGGGCGTACAAGACCTTCGCCGGTCCTGGAAGAAGACGCCCATCGGCGGTCAGAGGAAGCGCGGGAGGGACTGCGGGTGGCTCCCCACAGAAGGTCTTGAGCAGCCCCACATGGACGATGTCGTGGATGTGAGCACCCACCGGAAGCTGAAGGCGATAAGCCACCTTCCCAATGCCCTCCAGGACAGCAAAAGGACCGGCATAGCAAGGACCCAGCTTCTTCTTCGCGCTTGGGTCTAGTGACTGCGTAGAGCGGTGAAGAAGACATAGCCACACTCAATCGCCCACCGCGAACTCTGCCTCACGATGAGGCTATCGTAGTAGTGCTTGGCCAACAGCTGGGCCTGAAGGAGGCATTGCCGGACCTCCGCCAGCATCTCGTCACGGCTCCGTAGAAGGTCCCCGACCGCCTCGGTCCGAGCCATGGACGGATCAACAGGAGGAATTGCCGGGGGTGGCCGACCGTAAACCACCTCAAACGGCATGGCGCGTAGGGCGGAGTGATAGGAGGTGCTGTAGCAGTACTCCGCCCACGAGAGCCAGTCCACCCATGCACGAGGACGATCACCTGTGACACACCACAATTACATGGCAATCACCTTGTTGACGACTTCGGACTAGCCGTCCGTCTGAGGGTGGAAGGTCGTGCTTAGGCGGAGCTTCACGCCCGCCATCCGAAAGAGATTGCGCCACACATGCCCCGTGAACACGGGATCCCGATCACTAACGATGAAGAGGGAAACCCATGGAGGCGGACGATACCGTCGAGAAGGCCAGGACCATGGACGCTGCCGTGTAGGGATGACCGAGCGCGATGAAGTGCGCATACTTGGAGAAGCGGTCGACCACCGTGAGAATGACCGACTTGCCGACCACCTTGGGGAGGACCTCGATGAAGTCCATGGAAATGTCCACCCAAACCTGAGACGACACCTCCAATGGCTGGAGCAGACCAGCCGGCCTTAGCGTCTCCATCTTGTTACGCTGGCACGTCACACAAGACCGCACCTATTCACGGAAGATGGCCCGATCACCGGGAATGTAGAAGTCAGCGCAGAGACGGTGGAGGGTTTTCTGCACACGCTCATGGCCCGCCGAGTGTGCCAGCAACAGCACATGGTGACGGACATTGTCGTGCGCCGGAACGAAGACCTAGTGCCCATGTAGTAGCAGCCCGTCGGCGAGGTGCCAAGGCTCCTCCAGCTCACCCGCAGCCAGCTGCTGCTGAAGGAGGAGCATGTCCGATGCGGACGCTGTCTCCCGGCGAATGTCGGTGAAGAGGGCGAAGGAGGGCCCCGAGCGGATGCATAGTGCTGCCCCCTCAGAGTCACCGGTGGCGGTATCGGCGTCGCACCGAGACAGGGCGTCAGTGACGGTGTTAAGGCGGCTCGGACGATTCTCGACGGTGAAGTCAAAGACAAAGAGCTTACTGATCCACTGGTGCTGCGGGATGGTAGACAACCTCTGATCTAGCAGGAACTTGAGGCTGTAGTGGTCCGTACGTATCCGGAAAGACCGGCCCCACAGATAGGGCCGCCAGTGACGCACTGCCTGCACCAAGCCATTGAGCTCGCGCTCATAGGCCACGAGCTTAAGACGACGCGCGGCAAAGGGCCTGCTGAAGAAGGCGAGGGGTCCATCTCCCTAATGAAGGACCGCGCCGAACTCCGCACCGGAGGTGTCGCAGTCGACGACGAACGGGCGATCCAAGTCAGGCATCTGAAGGACAGGGCCCATCGTGAGGGCCCCCTTGAGGGCCTCGAATGCCGTGGTCGCCTCCTCATCCTAGGCAAAGGCATCGCGATGGAGGAGGCGTGTGAGCGGGGATGCGATGAGGCCGAACTCCCGGATAAACTTCCAGTAGTACCCCGCGAGGCAAAGAAACTCGCGAAGAGCCCGCGGTGAATGCGGAATTGTCCAGGCGGTGACGGTCGCCACCTTGTCGGTGTCTATGGCCACCCCCTCGACTGAGATGATGTGACCGAGGTAGGCGAAGGAAGGCGTCCTGAACGAGCACTTCGAGTGCTTAAGATGAAGATGGTGTGCTCGAAGCTCGTTGAAGAAGATGGCGACGTGCTGAAGGTGCTCCGCCCATGAGGCGCTATAGATAAGAATATCATCAAAGAAAACGAGCACAAACCGACACAGGTAGGGGCAGAGGACGTCGTTCATCAGAGCCTAAAACATCGCCGGAGGGTTGGAGAGGCCGAACGACATGACCAAGAACTCGAAGTGGCCGTGGTGAGTTTGAAACTCTGTCTTGGCGATATCATCAGGTTGCGTGCGCACCTGGTGGTAGCCCGCCCGGAGATCGAGGTTGGTGAAGAAGCGCGCCCCATGTAACTCTTCCAGGAGCTCATCGACCACCAGAATAGGAAACTTGTCCTTCGGCATGAGAGCATTAAGAGCGCGGTAGTCGATGCAGAAGCTCCATGTGCCGTCCGACTTGCGGACGAGGAGGACCGGCACCGAGAACGGTGATGTGGAGATCCGGATGATGCCCAAGGCGAGCATGAGCGTGCACTGCCGCTCCAGCTCGTCCTTCTGCAGCTGAGGATACCGGTAGGGCTGGACTGCCGCCGATGCCGAGCTCGGCAGCAGATGAATGCGGTGGTCGTAGACCCGGGCCGGTGGAAGGCCCTGCGGCTTGTCGGAGAGGTCGTGGTGCTACTGTAGAAGGTGGTCCAACAGAGGATGCTCGGCCTCGAAGATGGTCGCGGCCACCTGGAGCTGGGGTGTAACTGGCGAGGCGCTGCCAATGCCTTCCGAACGGACATGGCGGCCGAGGCACCAGAAGGTCATCGTCAAAGTGTCAAAGTCCCATAGGATGGGACCGAGAGTCCACAAAAAGTTGACGCCAAGGATGAATTCGAAGCAGCCCAAGTCGATGCCGGCGCACGTGATGGTAAATTGCTCGTCGCCGATAGTAATAGGCACGTCCCGTGAAAGCCCATGGCACCGTAGGCGGTCGTCGTTAGCCACGGTGACCCGAAGTTGCTCCCCGCTTGTCGGTTGAAGTGCTAAGCGCCGAATCGTAGCCTCAGGCAGGAAGTTGTGGATGGAGCCCGTATCTAGGAGGGCCACCAGGTGCTAGTCGTGAATCATCACTGGTAAGAGCATGGTCCCGGCGAGTGCATGGAGAGAGACCACGAGTGCTGTCACCGGGGCGGTCGCGGGGGCAGCCTCAGCAGCCGCTGGGGGCGGCAGCATGTCTAGCCCGTCTGCAGGGGCGTCCTCCTCGATGTAGTTGGCCGTCTCCAAGTAGAAGAGGCTTGGGCAGACATGGCCCGGTGCGTAGGGTTCATCGCAGTTATAGCAAAGCCCCTGGCGCCAATGCTCGAGCTGCTCCGCCTAAGAGAGACGACGGAAGGGCCGCGTCGCGGCCGGGGTGGTCGTCACCGAAGCGGCCGGGGGTGGGCGGCCCGACATAGGGGGCGGTCTGGTGGTCTGTTAGCCTCGTCGAGCCGGGGCTGCCTGCTGCATGGTGATACGTCTTCAACGTATCAATAATTTTTGATTGTTCCATGCTATTATATTACCTGTTTTGGATGTTTATGTGCTTTACTTTACACTTTTATATCATTTTTGGGACTAACCTACTAACCGGAGGCCCAACCCGAATTGCTGTTTTTGCCTATTTCAGTGTTTTGAAGAAAAGGAATATCAAATGGAGTCCAAACGGAATGAAGCCTTCGGGAGCGATCTTTTTGGAACAAACGCAATCCATGAGACTTGGAGTGGACGTCAAGCAGCAGACGAGGAAGCCACAAGGCAGGAGGGCGCACCCTAGGGGAGTGGGCACACCCCCACCCTCGTGGGCCCCTCGTGGCTCAACCGACCTACCTCCTTCGCCTATATATATCCACGTACCCTGAAAACATCCAGCAGCACCACCAAAAACTATTTCCACCGCCGCAACCTTCTGTATCTGCGAGATCCCATCTTGGAGCCTTTGCCGGTGCTCCGCCGGAGGGGGAATCGACCACGGAGGTCATCTACATCATCTCCAAGGCCTCCCCGATGAGTTGTGAGTAGTTTATCACAGACCTTCGGGTCCATAGTTATTAGCTAGATGGCTTCTTCTCTCTCTTTGAATCTCAATACAAAGTTCTCCACGATCTTCTTGGAGATCTATTCGATGTAACTCTTTTTGCGGTGTGTTTGTCGAGATCCGATGAATTGTGGGTTTATGATCAAGTTTATCTATGAGAAATATTTGAATCTCCTATGAATTCTTTTATGTATGATTGGTTATCTTTGCAAGTCTCTTCGAATTATCAGTTTGGTTTGGCCTACTAGATTGATCTTTCTTGCAATGGGAGAAGTGCTTAGCTTTGGGTACAATCTTGAAGTGTCCTTTCCCAGTGATAGCAGGGGCAGCAAGGCATGTATTGTATTGTTGCCATCGAGGATAAAAAGATGGGAATTGCATGAGTTTATCCCTCTACATCATCTCATCTTTCTTAATGTGTTACTCTGTTCTTCATGAACTTAATACTTTAGATGCAGGCAGGAGTCAATCAATGTGTGGAGTAATAGTAGTAGATGCAGAATTGTTTTGATCTACTTGTCACGGACGTGATGCCTATATACATGATCATGCCAAGATAATCTCATAACTATGCACTTTTCTATCAATTGCTCGACAGTAATTTGTTCACCCACCGTAATACTTATGCTATCTTGAGAGAAGCCACTAGTGAAACCTATGGCCACCGGGTCTATCTTTTATCATATAAGTTTCCCATCTACTTTTATTTGCATCTTTACTTTCCAATCTATATCATAAAAATACCAAAAATATTTATCTTATCTTATTATCTCTATCAGATCTCACTTTCGCAAGTTACCGTGAAGGGATTGACAACCCCTTTATCCCGTTGGTTGCGAGGTTCTTGTTTGTTTGTGTTGGTATGAGGGACTTATGTGTAGCCTCCTACTGGATTGATACCTTGGTTCTCAAAAACTGAGGGAAATACTTACGCTACTTTGCTACATCACCTTTCCTCTTCAAGGGAAAACCAACGCAGTGCTCAAGAGGTAGCAAGAAGGATTTCTGGCGCCGTTGCCGGGGAGGTCTTCGCTCAAGTCAAGACACACCAAGTACCCATCACAAACTCATCTCCCTCGCATTACATTATTTGCCATTTGCCTCTCATTTTTCTCTCCCCCACTTTATCCTTGCCGTTTTATTCGCCCTCTCTTTTCCGTTCGCCTGTCTTTTTCGCTTGCCTCTTGTGTGCCTGTTTGCCCATATGGATTTGCCTAAGAATGCTGATCTTCATCTTAAAAGGTTGGAAGAGATTGAATTAAACATTAGAAGCTTTATGACTTTACAATCTGAGCACAATAATTTCTTTAGAAACGAGCGTAAAGAACAAAAAAGCTTTATGGGTTACATGAATAAAGAGCTTGACGATATGTCTAAGGAATTTTATGGTTTGAAATCTCAGATTGCTCGTCTTGAAAAATCTATAGCCCAAATTTCCGATAAGTAAGCCACTTTAGTTAATAAGATGGCTGCCAAACCAGAAGGGTTAGATGAAAATAATGATGAAGATCTAAAAGTTATTGATGTGTCTCCTATTAAATCTTTGTTTTGCAATATGAATCTTGATAATGATGGGACTGGAGATGAGTCAACTTTAGTTAAAATGCGTCCCAATGATAAGGAGTTTTTAGATCTTGATGCTAAATTTAGTAAATGTGGGATTGGAGAGGTCAAAACTTTACATAGCAATGAACCCACTATTTTGGATTTCAAGGAATTTAATTATGATAATTGTTCTTTAATAGGTTATATTTCCTTGTTGCAATCCGTGTTGAATTCTCCTCACGCTTATAGTCAAAATAAAGCTTTTACCCAACATATCGTTGATACTTTGATGCAATCTTATGAGGAAAAACTTGAATTGGAAGTTTCTATACCTAGAAAACTTTATGATGAGTGGGAACCTACTATAAAAATTAAAATTAAAGATCATGAATGCTATGCTTTGTGTGATTTGGGTGCTAGTGTTTCCACGATTCCAAAAACTTTATGTGATGTGCTAGATTTCCGTGATTTTGATAATAGCTCTTTAAACTTGCACCTTGTGGATTCCACTATTATGAGACCTATGGGAAGGATTAATGATTTCATATTGTTGCAAATAGGAATTATGTGCCCATAGATTTTATTGTTCTTGATATAGATTGCAATTTTTCATGTCCTATTATTCTTGGTAGACCTTTCCTTAGAACGATTGGTGCAATTATTGATATGAAGGAAGGAAATATTCGATTCCAATTTCCATTAAGGAAAGGCATGGAACACTTTCCTAGGAACAAAGTCAAATTACCTTATGAATCTATTATGCGAGCCACTTATGAGTTGAATACCAAAGATGGCAATACTTAGATCTATTCTCGCTTTTATGCCTAGCTAGGGGCATTAAACGATAACACTTGTTGGGAGGCAACCCAATTTTTTTTGTTTCTTGCTTTTTGCTTCTGTTTAGTAATAATAAATCATCTAGCATCTGTTTAGATGTGGTTTTATGTTTTAATTAGTGTTTGTGCCAAGTAGAACCTATAGGATCTTCTTGGGTGATAGTTAATTTGATTCTGCTGAAAAACAGAAACTTCTGCGCACACGGAAATAATTTTAATAAATCACTGAAACGTGCTTCTGAGTTGATTCTTTTTGAAGTAGATCAATAGACAAATTTAATAGGACTTCCTATTTTGGTAGGATTTTTATAGTTCCATAAGTATTCGAAAGTTACAGATTGCTAAAGACTGTTCTGTTTTTGGCAGATTCTGTTTTTCGTGTGTTGTTTGCTTATTTTGATGCATCTATGGCTAGTATCTGGGGGTATGAACCATAGAGAAGTTGTAATACAGTAGGTTTAACACAAATAAAAATAAAGAATGAGTTAATTATAGTACATTATGTGGTGGTTTTTCTTTCTTGCACTAACAGAGCTCATGAGATTTCCTGTTGAGTTTTGTGTTGTGAAGTTTTCAAGTTTTGGGTAAAGATTTGATGGACTATGGAATAAGGAGTGGAAAGAGCCTAAGCTTGGGGATTCCCATGGAACCCCAAGATAATCCAAGGATAACCAAAAGCCTAAGCTTGGGTATGCCCTGGAAGGCATCCCCTCTTTCGTCTTTGTCTATCGGTAACTTCACTTGGAGCTATATTTTTATTCACCACATGATATGTGTTTTGCTTGGAGCGTCTTGTATGATATGAATCTTTGCTTTTCAGTTTACCACAATCATCCTTTCTTTACACACCTTTTGGAAGAGACACACAAGATTCGGAATTTATTAGAATACTCTATGTGCTTCACTTATATCTTTTGAGCTAGATAGTTTTGCTCTAGTGCTTCACTTATACTTTTTAGAGCACGGCGGTGGCTTGATTTTGTAGAAATTGTTGATCTCTCATGCTTCACTTATATTATTTTGACAGTCTTTTAAAACATCATGGTATTTTCTATGGTTATAAAATTGGTCCTATAATGATGAGCATCCAAGTTGGGTATAATAAAAACTATCATAGGAAGTGAATTTGATGCTATGATCAATTTGATGCTTGATAATTGTTTTGAGATATAAAGGTGGTAATATTAGAGTCATGCTAGTTGGGTAATTGTTAATTTAAGGAATACTTGTGTTGAAGTTGGCAAGTCCCGTAGCATGCACGTATGATAAAAGTTGTGTAACAAATTTATTGCATGGAGTGCTCTTTTGAGTGCCTTCCTTATGTGTGGAGGTCGGGGGCGCGCGATGGTTAACTCCTACCAACCTCCCCCTAGGAGCATGCGTAGTAGTACTTTGCTTCGAGGTCTAATAAAACTTTTGCAATAAGTATATGAGTTCTTTATGACTAATGTGAGTCCATGGATTATATACACTCTTACCTTTCCATCATTGCTAGCCTCTTCGGTACCGTGCATTGCCCTTTCTCACCTTGAGAGTTGGTGCAAACTTCGCCGGTGCATCCAAACCCCGTGATACGATACGCTCTATCACACATAAACCTCCTTATATCTTCCTCAAAACAGCCACCATACCTACCTATTATGGCATTTCCATAGTCATTCCGAGATATATTGCCATGCAACTTTCCACCGTTCCGTTTATCATGACACGCATCATCATTGTCATATTGCCTTACATGATCATGTAGTTGACATCATATTTGTGGGAAAGCCACCATGCATAATTTTTCATACATGTCACTCTTGATTCATTGCCCATCCAGATACACCGCCGGAGGCATTCATATAGAGTCATATCTTGTTCTAGTTTTGAGTTGTAATTCATGAGTTGTAAATAAATAGAAGTGTGATGATCATCGTTATTAGAGCATTGTCCCTTATAAAAAAAGAAAGGCCAAAAAAGGCCAAAGGAAAAAAGGAAGGCCAAAAAAAGAAAAAAAAGAAAGGCCCAAAATAAAATAAAAAAGGGGGACAATGTTACTATCCTTTTCCACACTTGTGCTTCAAAGTAGCACCATGTTCTTCATATAGAGAGTCTCTTATGTTGTCACTTTCATATACTAGTGGGAATTTTTCATTATAAAACTTGGCTTGTATATTCCGACGAGGGGCTTCCTCAAAATGCCCTAGGTCTTCATGAGCAAGCAAGTTGGATGCACACCCACTTAGTTTCTTTTGTTGAGCTTTCATACATTTATAGCTCTAGTGCATCCGTTGCATGTCAATCGCTACTCCTCATGTTTACATCAATTGATGGGCATCTCCATAGCCTGTTGATTAGCCTCGTCAATGTGAGACTTTCTCCTTTTTTGTCTTCTCCACACAACCTTCATCATCATATTTATTCCACCCATAGTGCTATATCCATGGCTCACGCTCATGTATTGCATGAGAGTTGAAAAAAGCTGAAGCGCGTTAAAAAGTATGAACCAATTGCTTGGCTGAAACCGGGGTTGTGCATGATGGGAGTATATTGTGTGATGAAAATGAAACATAGCCTAACTATATGATTTTGTAGGGATGAACTTTCTTTAGCCATCTTATTTTAAGAAGACATGATTGCTTAGTTAGTATGCTTGAAGTACTACTATTTCTTATGTCAATATGAACTTCTATTTTGAATCATTTGGATCTGAACATTCATGCCACAATAAAGAAAATTACATTGAGAATTATTCTAGGTAGCATTCCACATCAAAATTTTTGTTTTTGTCATTTACCTACTCGAGGATGTCAAGGGATTTAGCTTGGGGATGCTTGATACGTCTCCAACGTATCTATAATTCTTGATTATTCCATGCTATTATATTACCCGTTTTGGATGTTTATGGGCTTTACTTTACACTTTTATATCATTTTTGGGACTAACCTACTAACCGGAGGCCCAGCCCGAATAGCTGTTTTTTGCCTATTTCAGTGTTTCGAAGAAAAGGAATATCAAACGGAGTCCAAACGGAATGAAACCTTCGGGAGCGATCTTTTTGGAGCAAACGCAATCTAGGAGACTTGGAGTGGACGTCAAGCAGCAGACGAGGAAGCCACAAGGCAGGAGGGCGCGCCCTAGGGGGGTGTGCCCCCCCCCCTCGTGGGCCCCTCGTGGCTCAACGGACCTACCT